>NC_042615.1:511668781-511968781 GCF_901001135.1 Rhinatrema bivittatum | reverse complement strand
CCGCCCTCCCCCAAAATGATGAGAACCCCCATGAACAATATCATGGGGTTTTCTTATCGTTTTGGGGGAGCCCCCAATTTCTGATGATTTTGAAAATATCGTACGATATTTTCATTTGTCGAAGCCCGATTCACATCCCTAATATCTTTCATCTGTGTAAACTTGGAGCTTCCACAGCACAAGGGTTGAATACTTATGCAAGCAGTATTTTTCAGTTTTTAACTTTATGTTACAAAAAATGCAGAGAAATAATGAATTGAGACTTTGAAATTTTACTTAAGAGCATATTGGTTTGCAATAAGCATACTGTGGAACAATCTATGTACGTGTCATTTGTAATCCACACAAATCTGCTGTTTTTAGCAGGTGAAATAGTTTTGCAAGCCATATATATTTTATTTAGCCGGACTGAGTGGAGGCATTCAAAGCAGGTGCAAACATCTGCAAGAACTTCACATCCATAGCAATTTTCAAAGAAAAAGTATGCCCAAATGTTAGCTTTGAAAATTAGGTGCAAGGGCTGTGGGTACAAAATGCCAGCAGACTTTGCACCTAGGCAGACAGTTTAAAAATTGCTCCCCAATAATTATGTCTAATCTCAAGCAGTCTGACCAATATAAATTCTTACTCCAGGGCTCAGATGGAAGGCGAACATGGAAGATCCAGGGGCAACGAATCATAATTTCAGAGCAAGGAGATCTGCTTCAAATGGAATCAACCACGGTTCGAAGGCAGAAGAAGAAACAGAGAGACAAAAAAGCCTGATAATTTCAGAAGAAAAGTTTGGAGGTGCAGAAGTAAAACACAATCTTGTTGACACCAGGCACCATATGCATATTACCTGTTCTCCATGCCCAACTGCTGCCACATCATCGGTGACCACTACAATGACAGGCACTATAACAAGTACAACCACAACTGCTAAAACTACTGAAGCAACAACTCCTTCTATGACTGAAACAAAAAGTACAGACATTGCCTCTGCCACTACCGCCCAGGAAACAAAAATAACAACCATACACGCCACTGCTCAGGCACCACCCATCACATCCTCCACCATAATGACTCATCCACAAGCATCCATAACCATCAGTTCCAACATCACTGCTCAACCTTTAACAAGCAGAAGCACTGCTTCCAGCACCACCACACAGGTACCAATGAACACAACCAGACCCTCCACAACCATTGCTCTAGAATCAACTACTAAAAGGGTGGACTCCATCAGCACCACTCAGGCACTAACAAACGCAGTCAACACCTCGATCACCACTGCTCAAGTAAAAACAGCCATAACTATCTTCTTCACCACAAGTGATTATCACCCAAAGACAATAACATATGCAGACACAACAAATCAGGAATCAAGCAACAAAACTACAGCCTCCAAAACCACCACACAGGCATCAACTACGAAAACTATGGACTCCAACATCACTGCAGAGGCACCAATGACCAAAAGTGCCACAACCACTGACTACACCACCACTTTTCAGGCTGAATCAATTACAATCACTGAATCAAGCACGTTAGCTCTGTCAGCCTTCACCACTTCAACGACTACTGATCAAGCTCCACCCAACACAACACCCTCCTCTACTACCACTATTCAGTCATCAACAACTACGTTCAACTCCACATCTCAGACAAGTATTAACACAACCACATACTTCACCACTAACATTCAGACACCCACATCTAGAAATACCTTCTCCACCACTACTATTCAAGAATCAACTACACCAATCAAAAAATCTACCACCTATATCCCAGTTTCAACCACCACAACTTATGCTTCCTCGACAAAAGCTCAAGTATCAGCCACCACGATCAGAGACTCCAATTCCACCATTCAGGCACCAAGCACCACAACAATGGACCAAACCATCACCGTTGAGGCACCAAAGACCACCACCACTGAGTACAATAACACTGTTCAGGCTATAACCAGCCCAAGCAGTACTTACACCACTACTTCTCAGGCTCTATCCACATCAATCAATGCAGCAGCCACCTCTGCTCAGATAACAGCAACCAGCTCCACTACCACCACTCAGGCTTCAATCACCATAGCCACCATCTCAACTACCTACACTAAGAAACCAACAAGCATAATCACCTCCTCCAGTACCCGTGCTCATGTACCAACCACTGCAATCACTGATTCCACCAGCACTCATAAGGTTTTAACAATTACACCCACTACTTACACCAACACTGCTAAGGTTCCAACCACTACAAGCATCTTCATCTACCATAAGCACACAGAAACAGACTACAACCATTGAACCCACCACAACCAATCTGGTTCTAACCAACACAACTACTGCCTCTACCACCATCATGGTCCCCACCAGAACATCTCTGGTACCAACCATAATAACAACAGCCTCTACCACAAGCAGTGTGGTACCATCTACCACATTTACTGCCTCCACTACCACTACTCAAACACTAACAAACACAACTTTGAACTCTGCTACCATCACAGAGAGTCTGAGAACGAAACCTACAACAGACACCACCAGAGGTGAATCACCTTCCACAATAACCAATATCCCCACAAATACAGTATTTGTAACTGCCACAACAGTCCCTGCCTCCAACATCATCTCTCAGGAAACTACAAAAGTAACCATTCTACCAACGATTACAATTCAAACTCCAAATACCACATCCACTACTTTGAGTGCATTCACTCAGGCACCAAAAACCACAATCTATTTCTTCAGTTCCACCACCCAGGAATCAACCAATAAAATAACTTCATCTAACATAATAGTTCAGGAACCAACAACCACAACAATTTCTTCTACCACAACTACTCACACACCAATTACTAGAGTCACCACTGCTATCTCCAGTGCAGGGGGACCAACCTCCACATTGATCTCCCCGATCACCACAGTTCATGCCCTTACCTCAGCAATAACTCCCTCCAACACCATCTCCCATGCACCAGGCACCACAGGCGCTGTCCCTACCACTTTTACTCCGTTACCTACAAACAAAACATTCATTTCAAGCACCACCTCTCAGGCACTTGCATCCACAAACAATACTTCTATCACCATTCCTCTGGCTCCAACGACTATAACCTATGCATACACAACAACCAGTCACACATCAACTAAATCTATTGATCGATTATCATTCACCACAACTACAACCTCCTCCACTACCATTCATGTACCAACTACCACAACAACTGAATCCACCACTGCTGATGAGGCACAAATGACCAAAACTGCCACAACCACTGACTACACCACCACTCTTCAGGCTGAGTCAATTACAAACACTGAATCAAGCACGTTAGCTCTGTCAGCCATCACCACTCCAATCACTACTGATCAAGCTCCACCCAACACAACAACCTGCTCTACTACCACTACTCAGTCATCAACGACTACGTTCAACTCCACATCTCACGCAAGTATTAACACAGCTACATACTTCACCACTAACATTCAGACACCCACATCTAGTAATACCTTCTCCACCACTACTATTCAGGAATCAACTACAACAATCAAACAATCTACCAACTATATCCCAGTTTCAACCACCATTAATTATGCTTCCTCCATAACAGCTCAAGTATCAGCCACCACGATCAGAGTCTCCAATTCCACCATTCGGGCACCAAGCACCACAACAATGGACGGAACCATCACCGTTGAGGCACCAGAGACCACCACCACTGAGGACAATAACACTGTTCAGGCTATAACCACCCCAAGCATTACTTACACCACTACTTCTCAGGCTCCATCCACATCAATCAATGCAGCAGCCACCTCTGCTCAGATAACAGCAACCAGCTCCACTACCACCACTCAGGCTTCAATCACCATAGCCACCATCTCAACTACCTACACTAAGAAACCAACAAGCATAATCACCTCCTCCAGTACCCGTGCTCATGTACCAACCACTGCAATCACTGATTCCACCAGCACTCATAAGGTTTTAACGATTACACCCACTACTTACACCAACACTGCTAAGGTTCCAACCACTACAAGCATCTTCTCTACCATAAGCACACAGAAACAGACTACAACCATTGAACCCACCACAACCAATCTGGTTCTAACCAACACAACTACTCCCTCTATCACCATCATGGTCCCCACCAGAACATCTCTGGTACCAACCATAATAACAACAGCCTCTACCACAAGCAGTGTGGTACCATCTACCACATTTACTGCCTCTACTACCACTACTCAAACACTAACAAACACAACTCTGAACTCTACTACCATCACAGATAGTCTGAGAACCAAAACTACAACAGACTCCACCTTAGGTGAGGCACCTTCCACAATAACCAATATCCCCACAAACACAGTATTTGTAACTGCCACAACAGTCCCTGCCTCCAACACCATCTCTCAGGAATCTACAAAAGTAACCATTCTCCCAACGATTACAATTCAAACTCCAAACACCACATCCACTACTTTGAGTGCATTCACTCAGGCACCAAAAACCACAATCATTTTCTTCAGTTCCACCACCCAGGAATCAACCAATAAAATAACTTCATCTAACATAATAGTTCAGGAACCAACAACCACAACAATTTCTTCTACCACAACTACTCACACACCAATTACTAGAGTCACCACTGCTATCTCCAGTGCAGGGGGACCAACCTCCACATTGATCTCCCCGATCACCACAGTTCATGCCCTTACCTCCGCAATAACTCCCTCCAACACCATCTCCCATGCACCAGGCACCACAGGCACTGCCCCTACCACTTTCACTCCATTACCTACAAACAAAACATTCATTTCAAGCACCACCTCTCAGGCACTTGCATCCACAAACAATACTTCTATCACCATTCCTCTGGCTCCAACGACTATAACCTATGCATACCCAACAACTAGTCACACATCAACTAAATCTATTGATCGGGTATCATTCACCACAACCACAGCCTCCTCCACTACCATTCACGTACCAACTACCACAACAACTGAATCCACCACTGCTGATGAGGCACAAATGACCAAAACTGCCACAACCACTGACTACACCACCACTCTTCAGGCTGAGTCAATTACAACCACTGAATCAAGCACCTTAGCTCTGTCAGCCATCACTTCAACCACTACTGATCAAGCTCCACCCAACACAACAACCTCCTCTACTACCACTACTCAGTCATCAACGACCAGCCCAAGCAGTACTTACACCACTACTTCTCAGGCTCTATCCACATCAATCTATGCAGCAGCTACCTCTGCTCAGATAACAGCAACCAGCTCCACTACCACCACTCAGGCTTCAATCACCATAGCCACCATCTCAACTACCTACACTAAGAAACCAACAAACATAATCACCTCCTCCAGTACCCTTGCTCATGTACCAACCACTACAATCACCGATTCCACCAGCACTCCTAAGGTTTCAATGATTACACCCACTACTTACACCAACACTGCTAAGGTTCCAACCACTACAAGCATCTTCTCTACCATAAGCACACAGAACCAGACTACAACCATTGAATCCACCACAACCAATCTGGTTCTAACCAACACAACTACTGCCTCTACCACCATCATGGTCCCCAACAGAACATCTCTGGTACCAACCATAATAACAACAGCCTCTACCACAAGCAGTGTGGTACCATCTACCACATTTACTGCCTCCACTACCACTACTCAAACACTAACAAACACAACTTTGAACTCTGCTACCATCACAGAGAGTCTGAGAACCAAACCTGAAACAGACACCACCAGAGGTGAATCACCTTCCACAATAACCAATATCCCCACAAACACAGTATTTGTAACTGCCACAACAGTCCCTGCCTCCAACACCATCTCTCAGGAAACTACAAAAGTAACCATTCTACCAACGATTACAATTAAAACTCCAAATACCATATCCACTACTCTGAGTGCATTCACTCAGGCACCAAAAACCACAATCATTTTCTACAGTTCCACCACCCAGGAATCAACCAATAAAATAACTTCATCTAACATAATAGTTCAGGAACCAACAACCACAACAATTTCTTCTAGCACAACTACTCAAGCACCAATTACCAGAGACACCTCAGCTATCTCCAGTGCAGGGGGATCAACCTCCACATTGATCCCCCCAATCACCACAGTTCATGCCCTTACCTCAGCAATAACTCCCTCCAGCACCATCTCCCATGCACCAGGCACCACAGGCGCTGCCTCTACCACATTCACTCCATTACCTACAAACAAAACATTCATTTCCAGCACCACCTCTCTGGCACTTGCATCCACAACCAATACTTCTATCACCATTCCTCTGGCTCCAACGACTATAACCTATGCATACACAACAACCAGTCACACATCAACTAAATCTATTGATCGATTATCATTCACCACAACTACAACCTCCTCCACTACCATTCATGTACCAACTACCACAACAACTGAATCCACCACTGCTGATGAGGCACAAATGACCAAAACTGCCACAACCACTGACTACACCACCACTCTTCAGGCTGAGTCAATTACAAACACTGAATCAAGCACGTTAGCTCTGTCAGCCATCACCACTCCAATCACTACTGATCAAGCTCCACCCAACACAACAACCTGCTCTACTACCACTACTCAGTCATCAACAAATACGTTCAACTCCACATCTCACGCAAGTATTAACACAGCTACATACTTCACCACTAACATTCAGACACCCACATCTAGTAATACCTTCTCCACCACTACTATTCAAGAATCAACTACACCAATCAAAAAATCTACCACCTATATCCCAGTTTCAACCACCACAACTTATGCTTCCTCGACAACAGCTCAAGTATCAGCCACCACAATCAGAGACTCCAATTCCACCATTCAGGCACCAAGCACCACAACAATGGACCAAACCATCACCGTTGAGGCACCAAAGACCACCACCACTGAGTACAATAACACTGTTCAGGCTATAACCAGCCCAAGCAGTACTTACACCACTACTTCTCAGGCTCTATCCACATCAATCAATGCAGCAGCCACCTCTGCTCAGATAACAGCAACCAGCTCCACTACCACCACTCAGGCTTCAATCACCATAGCCACCATCTCAACTACCTACACTAAGAAACCAACAAGCATAATCACCTCCTACAGTACCCGTGCTCATGTACCAACCACTGCAATCACTGATTCCACCAGCACTCATAAGGATTTAACGATTACACCCACTACTTACACCAACACTGCTAAGGTTCCAACCACTACAAGCATCTTCTCTACCATAAGCACACAGAAACAGACTACAACCATTGAACCTACCACAACCAATCTGGTTCTAACCAACACAACTACTGCCTCTACCACCATCATGGTCCCCACCAGAACATCTCTGGTACCAACCATAATAACAACAGCCTCTACCACAAGCAGTGTGGTACCATCTACCACATTTACTGCCTTCACTACCACTACTCAAACACTAACAAACACAACTTTGAACTCTGCTACCATCACAGAGAGTCTGAGAACCAAACCTACAACAGACACCACCAGAGGTGAATCACCTTCCACAATAACCAATATCCCCACAAACACAGTATTTGTAACTGCCACAACAGTCCCTGCCTCCAACACCATCTCTCAGGAAACTACAAAAGTAACCATTCTACCAACGATTACAATTCAAACTCCAAATACCATATCCACTACTCTAAGTGCATTCACTCAGGCACCAAAAACCACAATCATTTTCTTCAGTTCCACCACCCAGGAATCAACCAATAAAATAACTTCATCTAACATAATAGTTCAGGAAGCAACAACCACAACAATTTCTTCTAGCACATCTACTCAAGCACCAATTACCAGAGACACCTCAGCTTTCTCCAGTGCAGGGGGATCAACCTCCACATTGATCTCCCCGATCACCACAGTTCATGCCCTTACCTCTGCAATAACTCCCTCCAACACCACTTCTCATGCACCAGGCACCACAGGCGCCGCCCCTACCACATTCACTCCATTACCTACAAACAAAACATTCATTTCCAGCACCACCTCTCAGGCACTTGCATCCACAACCAATACTTCTATCACCATTCCTCTGGCTCCAACGACAATAACCTATGCATACACAACAACCAGTCACACATCAACTAAATCTATTGATCGGTTATCATTCACCACAATCCACAGCCTCCTCCACTACCATTCACTGTATCAACTACCTCAACAACTGAATCCACCACTGCTGATGAGGCACAAATGAGCAAAACTGCCACAACCACTGACTACACCACCACTCTTCAGGCTGAGTCAATTACAAACACTGAATCAAGCACGTTAGCTCTGTCAGCCATCACCACTCCAATCACTACTGATCAAGCTCCACCCAACACAACAACCTCCTCTACTACCACTACTCAGTCATCAACGACTACGTTCAACTCCACATCTCAAGCAAGTATTAACACAGCCACATACTTCACCACTAACATTCAGACACCCACATCTAGTAATACCTTCTCCACCACTACTATTCAGGAATCAACTACAACAATCAAACAATCTACCAACTATATCCCAGTTTCAACCACCATTAATTATGCTTCCTCCATAACAGCTCAAGTATCAGCCACCACGATCAGAGTCTCCAATTCCACCATTCGGGCACCAAGCACCACAACAATGGACGGAACCATCACCGTTGAGGCACCAGAGACCACCACCACTGAGGACAATAACACTGTTCAGGCTATAACCACCCCAAGCATTACTTACACCACTACTTCTCAGGCTCCATCCACATCAATCAATGCAGCAGCCACCTCTGCTCAGATAACAGCAACCAGCTCCACTACCACCACTCAGGCTTCAATCACCATAGCCACCATCTCAACTACCTACACTAAGAAACCAACAAACATAATCACCTCCTCCAGTACCCGTGCTCATGTACCAACCACTGCAATCACTGATTCCACCAGCACTCATAAGGTTTTAACGATTACACCCACTACTTACACCAACACTGCTAAGGTTCCAACCACTACAAGCATATTCTCTACCATAAGCACACAGAAACAGACTACAACCATTGAACCCATCACAACCAATCTGGTTCTAACCAACACAACTAATCCCTCTATCACCATCATGGTCCCCACCAGAACATCTCTGGTACCAACCATAATAACAACAGCCTCTACCACAAGCAGTGTGGTACCATCTACCACATTTACTGCCTCTACTACCACTACTCAAACACTAACAAACACAACTCTGAACTCTACTACCATCACAGATAGTCTGAGAACCAAAACTACAACAGACTCCACCTTAGGTGAGGCACCTTCCACAATAACCAATATCCCCACAAACACAGTATTTGTAACTGCCACAACAGTCCCTGCCTCCAACACCATCTCTCAGGAATCTACAAAAGTAACCATTCTCCCAACGATTACAATTCAAACTCCAAACACCACATCCACTACTCTGAGTGCATTCACTCAGGCACCAAAAACCACAATCATTTTCTTCAGTTCCACCACCCAGGAATCAACCAATACAATGACTTCGTCTAACATAATAGTTCAGGAAGCAACAACCACAACAATTTCTTCTAGCACAACTACTCAAGCACCAATTACCAGAGACACCTCAGCTATCTCCAGTGCAGGGGGATCAACCTCCACATTGATCCCCCCAAGCACCACAAATCATGACCTTACCTCCGCAATAACTCCCTCCAACACCATCTCCCATGCACCAGGCACCACAGGCGCTGCCCCTACCACAGCCACATACTTCACCACTAACATTCAGACACCCACATCTAGTAATACCTTCTCCACCACTACTATTCAGGAATCAACTACAACAATCAAACAATCTACCAACTATAACCCAGTTTCAACCACCATAAATTATGCTTCCTCCATAACAGCTCAAGTATCAGCCACCACGATCAGAGTCTCCAATTCCACCATTCGGGCACCAAGCACCACAACAATGGACCGAACCATCACCGTTGAGGAACCAGAGACCACCACCACCCAGGACAATAACACTGTTCAGGCTATAACAACCCCAAGCATTACTTACACCACTATTTCTCAGGCTCCATCCACATCAATCAATGCAGCAGCCACCTCTGCTCAGATAACAGCAACCAGCTCCACTACCACCACTCAGGCTTCAATCACCATAGCCACCATCTCATCTACCTACACTAAGAAACCAACAAACATAATCACCTCCTCCAGTACCCTTGCTCATGTACCAACCACTACAATCACCGATTCCACCAGCACTCCTAAGGTTTCAACGATTACACCCACTACTTACACCAACACTGCTAAGGTTCCAACCACTACAAGCATCTCCTCTACCATAAGCACACAGAACAAGACTACAACCATTGAACCCACCACAACCAATCTGGTTCTAACCAACACAACTACTGCCTCTACCACCATCATGGTCCCCACCAGAACATCTCTGGTACCAACCATAATAACAACAGTCTCTACCACAAGCAGTGTGGTACCATCTACCACATTTACTGCCTCCACTACCACTACTCAAACACTAACAAATACAACTTTGAACTCTGCTACCATCACAGAGAGTCTGAGAACCAAACCTACAACAGACACCACCAGAGGTGAATCACCTTCCACAATAACCAATATCCCCACAAACACAGTATTTGTAACTGCCACAACAGTCCCTGCCTCCAACACCATCTCTCAGGAAACTACAAAAGTAACCATTCTACCAACGATTACAATTCAAACTCCAAATACCATATCCACTACTCTAAGTGCATTCACTCAGGCACCAAAAACCACAATCATTTTCTTCAGTTCCACCACCCAGGAATCAACCAATAAAATAACTTCATCTAACATAATAGTTCAGGAAGCAACAACCACAACAATTTCTTCTAGCACATCTACTCAAGCACCAATTACCAGAGACACCTCAGCTATCTCCAGTGCAGGGGGATCAACCTCCACATTGATCCCCCCAAGCACCACAATTCATGACCTTTCCTCCGCAATAACTCCCTCCAACACCATCTCCCATGCACCAGGCAGCACAGGCGCTGCCCCTACCAGAGCCACATACTTCACCACTAACATTCAGACACCCACATCTAGTAATACCTTCTCCACCACTACTATTCAGGAATCAACTACAACAATCAAACAATCTACCAACTATATCCCAGTTTCAACCACCATAAATTATGCTTCCTCCATAACAGCTCAAGTATCAGCCACCACGTTCAGAGTCTCCAATTCCACCATTCGGGCACCAAGCACCACAACAATGGACCGAACCATCACCATTGAGGAACCAGAGACCACCACCACCCAGGACAGTAACACTGTACCAACCACTACAATCACTGATTCCACCAGCACTCCTAAGGTTTTAACGATTACACCCACTACTTACACCAACACTGCTAAGGTTCCAACCACTACAAGCATCTTCTCTACCATTAGCACACAGAAACAGACTACAACCATTGAACCCACCACAACCAATCTGGTTCTAACCAACACAACTACTGCCTCTACCACCATTATGGTCCCCACCAGAACATCTCTGGTACCATCCATAATAACAACAGCCTCTACCACAAGTAGTGTGGTACCATCTACCACATTTACTGCCTCTACTACCACTACTCAAACACTAACAAACACAACTTTGAACTCTGCTACCATCACAGAGAGTCTGAGAACCAAAATTACAACAGACACCACCAGAGGTGATTCACCTTCCACAATAACCAATATCTCCTCAAACACAGTATTTGTAACTGCCACAACAGTCCCTGCCTCCAACACCATCTCTCAGGAATCTACAAAAGTAACTATTCTCCCAACAATTACAATTCAAACTCCAAATACCATATCCACTACTCTGAGTGCATTCACTCAGGCACCAAAAACCACAATCATTTTCTTCAGTTCCACCGCCCAGGAATCAACCAATAAAATAACTTCCTCTAATGTAATAGTTCTGGAACCAACAACCACAACAGTTTCTTCTACCACAACTACTCAAACACCAATTACCAGAGCCACCTCAACTATCTCCAATGCAGGGGGACCATCCTCCACATTGATCTCCCCGATCACAACGACCATAACCTATGCACACACAACAACCAGTCACACATCAACTAAACCAATTGATCAGGTATCATTGACCACAACCACAGTCTCCTCCACTACCATTCAGGTGCCAACTACTAAAATAACTGAATCCACCACTGCTGATGAGGCACAAATGACCAAAACTGTCACAACCACTGACTATACCACCACTCTTCAGGCTGAATCAATTACAATCACTGAATCAAGCACCTTAGATGTATCAGGCATCACCACTTCAACCACTGCTGATCAGGCTCCACCCCATACAACAACCTTGTCTACTATCACCTCTCTGGCAAGCACTAACACAGCCACATACCTCACCACTATCATTCAGTCACCTACATCCAGTAATACCTTCTCCACCACTACTATTCAGGAGCCAACTACAACAATCAAACAATCTACCATCTATATCCCAGTTTCAACCGCCACAAATTATGCTTCCTCCACAACAGCTCAAGTATCAGCCACGACTACTAGAGTCTCCAATTCCACAATTTGGGCACCAAGCACCACAACAATGGACCAAACCATCACCGTTGAGGCACCAAAGATCACCACCACCGAGTATAATAACACTGTTCAGACTATAACTACCCCAAGCATTATTTACACCAGTAGGAATTTATACACCACTTTGCCTGCTGAGAAACCATTTACTTCTAGTACCACAGAGATATCTACAAGCTCCATGATTTCTACCACTATTACTACATATACTTCCACTATGTCTATCACTATGACTCAGAATCTTTTGGTCACCACCACACACTGGTGGGATTTCTCCACCACCTGCCCTCCATGTGAGACAGAAGCACCAGGGACAGAAGCTGGCAGCACCATCATGATGTCTACAGTGAACAGCACTGCTGTGAGATCCACACGTACCATCCCATGGACAATCACTGCTACAGTAACGAAAGTGACGAACACCACTTCACAACCTTTTATAAGTACTTTTACTAATAGTATAAGTACTGCAGAGTCACCAACTACTTCTTTGGTGATCACTACAAAAGTCCCCATTAAAACCACAAAGCCCTTTATGTCCTCTCTATCATCAATCACCCCAACCTTTGTTTCTCCCACCACCAATCAGGCACCAGTCACCACAACGTTTACTTCCACCACCTCCACTCAAGCAACAACTATCTCATCTACTGCCGCCTCCACCACCACCACCAACTCTCAGACACCAACCACTACAACTATGTCCCCCACCACCACTACCCAAGCACCATCCACCTCATCTACTGTCTCCACCACCACCACCTCTCAGACACCAACCACTACAACTATGTCACCCACCACCACTACCCAAGCACCATCCACCTCATCTACTGTCTCCACCACCACCACCTCTCAGGCCCCAACTACTACAACTATGTCCCCCACCACCACTACCAAGGCACCATCCACCTCATCTACTGCCTCCACCACCACCACCTCTCAGGCACCAACTACTACAACTACTTCCCCCACCACCACTACCAAGGCACCATCCACCACAATCATCGTATCCACCATGATCACTAAGGCACCAACTACCACAGCTACCTCACCAGGTAAGTTCCATTTTCCTTACTTATCTATATTTAGTTGCATAGGATATCATTAAGGGTCAGCAAAGATAGGGATTTAGTTTAATACACTGCCATGCTTATCTACTTTGGGGTAGATTTTTAAACAGCGCGAATAGGCCTACTTTTGTTTGCGCTCCAGGCGCAAACAAAAGTACGCTGGATTTTAGTAGATACGCGCGGAGCCGCGCGTATCTGCTAAAAACCTGGATCGGCGCGCACAAGGCTATCGATTTTGTATAGCTGGCGCGCGCCGAGCCGCGCAGCCTACCCCCGTTCCCTCCAAGGCCGCTCCGAAATCGGAGCGGCCTTGGAGGGAATCCTCTAACGCCCTCCCCTCACCTTCCCCTCCCTTCCTCTACCTAACCCACCCGCCCGGCCCTGTCTACACCTCCCCCTTACCTTTCTCCGGGGATTTACGCCTCCCGGAGGGAGAAGTAAATCCCCGCGCGCGAGCGGGCCTCCTGCACGCCGGGCCACGACCTGGGGGCGGGTACGGAGGGCGCGGCCACGCCCCCGGACCTCCCGGGCCGTAGCCACGCCCCCGTACCCGCCCCCAAAACGCTGCCGACATGCCCCCGAAACGCCGCGACGACCGGGCCCGCCCCCGACACGCCCCCGACACGCCCCCGACATGCCCCCCTCGGAGAACCCCGGAACTTACGCGAGTCCCGGGGCTCTGCGCGCACCGGTAGGCCTATGTAAAATAGGCTCACCGGCGCGCAGGGCCCTGCTCGCCTAAATCCGCCCGGTTTTGGGCGGATTTAGGCGAGCAGGGCTCTGAAAATCCGCCCCTTTGTGTTTAATGACAGTTGCCAATTTTAGATGTATGGGCACTTATGGACCATCAGGCTCATCAATATCAAGCCAACACTATCACATTTAGTAATAAATATTTGTCAATTTTATTTTTATCAAGTTACACTGAATTGGGAGTAAACTTTAGGTAGCATCAGAATGAGAAAAGCTGAAGAAGCATCTTTTCAAGTTTGTTATGAAGAATTGATCTTTGACCCTTTCTACTAATTTAGGGCTTGATCCACCGGAGGTATGGACCTCCACTAGGTGTATAGCAAATAAATATCAGGTTTGCCCAATTTTTTGCTGTTGGAAAAGGAGATACGTGTCTTCTTTTTCACGTTTTTTAAATACTAAAATAGTTATTCAGAGATCTGGGGCCAGATTTAAGCTTTCGGGAGAATCTGGGCAATAAAAGGGTCAGTTTTTAGTTGCTTAAAGGCAACTTTTAATAGAGATGAGTGCACAAATAGGGGCGGATTTTCAGAGCCCTGCTCGCCTAAATTCGCCCAAAACCGGGCGGATTTAGGCGAGCAGGGCCCTGCGCGCCGGTGAGCCTATTTTACATAGGCCTACCGGCGCGCGCAGAGCCCCGGGACTCGCGTAAGTCCCGGGGTTCTCCGAGGGGGGCGTGTCGGGGGCGGGCCCGGTCGTCGCGGCGTTTTGGGGGCGTGTCGGCAGCGTTTTGGGGGCGGGTACGGGGCGTGGCTACGGCCCGGGGCGGTCCGGGGGCGTGGCCGCGCCCTCCGTACCCGCCCCCAGGTCGCAGCCCGGCGCGCAGGAGGCCCGCTCGCGCGCGGGGATTTACTTCTCCCTCCGGGAGGCGTAAATCCCCGGAGAAAGGTAAGGGGGAGGTGTAGACAGGGCCGGGCGGGTGGGTTAGGTAGAGGAAGGGAGGGGAAGGTGAGGGGAGGGCGTTAGAGGATTCCCTCCAAGGCTGCTCCGATTTCGGAGCGGCCTTGGAGGGAACGGGGGTAGGCTGCGCGGCTCGGCGCGCGCCGGCTATACAAAATCGATAGCCTTGCGCGCGCCGATCCAGGTTTTTAGCAGATACGCGCGGCTCCGTGCGTATCTGCTAAAATCCAGCGTACTTTTGTTTGCGCCTGGAGCGCAAACAAAAGTAGGCCTATTCGCGCTGTTTAAAAATCTACCCCATAGTGCATATTCGTGAAAGCGCTATTTTATAAATCCCATACATACACATGCAAGTAATAGTGTGAAAATAAATATGCTCATGTAAAAGAGTGGCAGGTGAGGGGCGTTCCTGGGTGGGCTAATATTTACAAGCTTAGAGGTAGGTTTTCAAAACTAGCACGCACGTGTCCATATGTGCGCACTACTCAGCGCACACACATGGACCCGCAATTTTATAACATGAGCGCACCGGTGCGTGTATGTTATAAAATTGGGGGTCAGCGCATGCAAGGGGGTCCACATTTGTGCAACCTGCGCGCGCCGGTGCCCATGGCCTTCCCCAGTTCCCTCCCAGTCTACTTCAATTTAGAAGCGGCCTGGGAGTGAACTTCCCTACCCCCTGTTCTAACCTTCCTACCCCTTCCCCTAACCTTCCTGCCCCCTAGCCATATCCTAACCCCCCCAAATCCTTATATTACCTGTTGCAACTGCTTTGAGCAGGCGCAGGTTACACACACCAGCATCCTTTCGGCACGCGATCCCCCGGCACAGCGGTAAATAGCCGCTGTGCCAGGGGCCTCTAGCCCAACCCCGCCCCTCCCCCAGACTGCCCCATCCTGCCCCCTCCCCGCTCCTTTCCTAAGGCCTCAGGACTTACACGCGTCCCAGGACTTTACGCTCGTGTCCGGGCCTTTGAAAATAGGCCTGGCTCGCGTAAGTTTTTTTAAAATCTGGCCCATAAGTTGCTATTTTCTAACAAGTGAAAGTAGCACAAGTACAACTGTTACCTGTGCATAATTATACCTGCTAATTATCTGGTGTAAGTCAGAATAAAACTCTTTATAGCCATATATTGAAAGGGTGAGGGGTCTGGATAAACTGGGGAGAGTTCAGGTTGAAGTACCGGGGGGGGGGGGGGGGGGGGGTGTCTTGATGACCTAGATATAGACTGGGCAAACTGGTGTACCAAGTGGTAAAACTGGTAATTTCCTTTACTTGCGTGTGTTATAAAACTGGATGATTTAAACACGTAAAAGCTGATAAAAACTAAGGAAATTACGCAAATTACATTTTCTCATGTAAATGGTTAAAATTAGGAGCACAAACATGTGCACATAGCATATGTCCACTACTTATCCAGATAATTTTTTACTTATCCAGCTAAGTGGTTCCACTTATCCAATTAAGTCTTAAAAAGCACTATGTAGCCGGATAAGTAAGATAGCCGGATAAGTCTTCAAATGCTGATTATCCATCTATCTTACTTATCTGACTATTTAGCTCTTTTCTTTTACTTATCCGGTTATCTTACATAACTCTACTTAGCCAGATATTTGTCACCACTTAGTCAGATAAGTCATCATTTATGTGAGTGTGTTTAAAATGCATTACATACCACATATTTTTTGATATGCGAGCATGTTGTTGGGTAGACTTATGGCTATTTTGTGAGCACAATATAAAATGCATGTGCATGTGTGCGTGTGTCCATATACCTGCATATATAGGTATGCTCATGCATGTTTTAAAGTTACCATCCCTGAGGCTGTGTCTGGGTAAAAGCACCTGCACTAACTTTGTCCAGGTAAGCCCAAACGCCTATTATTTATCCAGATAGAGTTACCCACTTAAATTTGTCTGGGCAACACTGAATATCAGCACTGCCAGGACAAAATGAAACTGTGCCCTGGGAATACCCCCGGTGCCATCTTTTTGTTTGCAGATAAACTTTTGCTCTGGCAATGATTTCCCTGGACAAAATTCAGCTGGGGCAGGAGGAGAGGAAGACATTTTAAACTTCAGGGTTTGTCTGGCTAACTCTTTGAATACCAACCTCTTTGTTAATATGAATATTTTTTAGTTGTTTTTAGAAGGCAAACTACTCCCACTGAAGGCTAACTAGCATAAAGAACATGCAGTAAAAGTGCCCACATATTTTGCAACCACTGTTTCTGCAGATGTCCTAGCAGAGGTAAAATGGCATGCATGCTTTTGAAAATGCACAAGTATGTGTGCAATTTTAGTCCCCTGCCCCAAACATGCAAATCCCCCATGCCTGGGATCATCTCTTTGAAGCCCAGCTAATGGAATGCTGCATGTACGTTTGGCTGGACTAAGCGAGAGCAATGTTCAGAAAGCTCATTTCATCCAGGGAAATTGCTTTGAAAATTCACCACAAAAAGCACACAGAGCTTGCACAATTTTCAAAGTGAGTCTTTGGTCAAAGTCTTAACTTCTGAAAAAGGAGGAAAATAGTTAAAAGTAAATACTGTGCAAAAAGGAAAAACATCTGCAAAAAGGTGTTGAGATACTTTAGGCTTTAAGAGCTCTTATTTAAGAATAAGACGCAAGTCCTAAAGTGCTTTTCAAGCAAGTTCATAATAAGTGCTACTTTGATCAGAACGTAGGAGGGGAAGTACTGGGATGGTGTTCAGGCTCCCCCTCAAGCTCTGCTCCCATCCTGAATTAAATGCCACCTCAGTGAAGATTATTCCTCATTTGCAGGGTGTCAGAATGGAGGAAGCTATGACGGCAACAAATGCATCTGTCCTGCTGATTTCTATGGGCCACTCTGTGAATTTGCTTATGATACCATCACTGTGGGTAAGAAACTGAAATTTATAAATATATATAGTGTAACTGACCCAATGCCCCAATATAGACTCTATAATGAATGGACAATGTCGTATGTTACATGTTTTGTTGCAAGCCGCTCTGACTCCTTTGTGGAGGAAGGCGGCAATATAAATTGAAAATATAATGTAATGTAGTATAATGGTTTGGGGGGGGTGGGGGAGTTCTTCTTCCCTCCAAGCCAGTACTGACCCAGGGTTGCAGCATTTATTTATTTTATTTACTTATTTATTTATTTAGACATTTTATATAGCATCGTTCTATGTAAAGATCACACCGGTTTACAAAAATAACATTCATAGCTATACATTAGCAACCAACCCCACTCATAAAGCAGGATACATCCTTGACCTAATTCTCAAAAGTCGCAATAACTGCGTAATCAATTCCTCTCACAGCACATTGCCCTTATCTGATCGATCACCAACTAATAAAAAACAGAAATAACCCTCCTCACCTCACAGTGACCAAACTCACATAATAACCAGTCTTTCACATACAGAAAAAAAGATAGATCCGAAATACTCGAAGAAACAATTAAAAATAAAATAACTGTTCACGTGATGCAGTGGGCTCAGATGGTCATGTAAATCTGGGCATCTCCCCCTAAATATCGAGTGCCATCATCAAAGGATGCCACATATTCTTTGCCCAGGTGTAAGTGGATAACCTCGTCAGTGTATGGACAGATTTATTATGTGAGTGCCTAAAGTTTTGTCCACTAGATTCTCCAGAAAAGAGAAGGAGAGGTTGCGATTATCTGACTGCAAAATGGCCACCGCAAAAGAGAACTCTCCGCCGCTTGTGGGTAAAAGTGCGAATATAATGGCACTTACCAAAGCAGTTGTGGCTGCCCTGTGCAATAGATTTGGCGTGATCTATGCACAAATAGCGGCGGTTCAAACATCTATAGCTGACTTTGGGTCACGTCTCGATATGATGGAGGGACGAGTCAGCATTGTAAAGGATGACTCTACAGCAGCCGCAGCAAAAAATCCAATGGCTGGAGAAACTTTGGCATGAGCAATCGGAAAAACTCAAGGACTTGGAAAACCACTCCAGGTGCAATAATCTGCGAGCGGTGGGCATCCCAGAGTCGATCGAAGATAAACAACTGAAGTTCTCCCTTGAAAGAGAGCTGGCTAAAGCATTGTGTCTACCGGTGGAGAGTGGGCCTATAATCATCGAGCGTGCACACCGCTTGGGAGGAATCGTGGCAGGAAGAACCAGACCCAGAGTGGTGATTTTCAAGCTCCTGAGCTATGTACAGAAAGAGGAAATCTTGCAGGCATATCACAAAATCAAAGAGCTGTGGCTGTTTGACCAGCATATATTGCTATTCCAGGACTTTTCACCACGGGTCTCGCTGCAGAGGAAAGAATTTGCTTTGGTGTGCTCAGCATTGGTGAACAGGCAAATTCGCTTTGCTTTACTGTACCCAGTGCGCTTAAGAGTCTGGCACCAAAACTCTGCTCTGACATTTGAGTCTGTGGGAATGGCACTAAAATGCCTGGATGGCTTGCCAGTTAGTGGAGACTGAGCTGCAGAAGTATCTGTCGCTGTAACATCAGCGGGATTTATATATACGCAGTGGGTGTTTAATGCCCGGCTATGTGATAGTGACTGTAGTTAATATGGTCATTTGTTATGAACATGATGGATTTTCAATTAGGGCATGTCGTTAGTTTATTTCTTTACCGGCTGGGCCGCACAGATCTAATTTGCTGGTTTGCACTGTTGTTGATAACAGTGAAATGCGATTTTGGTTATTTTTAAGTTACCAGAAGTTGGGCGTCAGTCTATTGACAAGGCCATGTTACTAATTCTATGGATTATCTTATTTGGGGAGGACACCTGAATGCATTCAGGGTGATCTTGACCTTCCATTTTTGGGAGACAAGTTCTTTGTTCTTTCTTTTTGTGTGGGGAAACATACTGCAGAGGGTTAATATGAGGGGGTTTGGGAAGGGGAAGGGGATGCGCTAGCGGTGCGTATTCTAAAGATGTTATTGGGGATATGCTGTATATTTTGCAGGTAGTTGCGCAGCATGAGGGGTGGAGAGAACGTTTTCTGAGCACCTGGTCATGCTTATTGAGTGCCACGGGGGACTGCAGCTCCAGCTGTCGAGACTCAGCCTTACGATGGGCAACAGAGGTGTGGGATGGGGACCCCGGTTGAAATAATATCCTGGAACGTAGCAGGACTAGGCACACCAATAAAGTGGGAAAAAAATACTTTCCCAATTGAAAAGGCTAAAAGGGAGCATTATTTTCCTTCAAGAGACGCACATGTTAATTTCATATATGGTTTTAGGAGCATTTTTTTTTTCCAATCTGATATAGTCACACTGAAGTTTTTATTTGTTAATATTTGAATTTTATATAATTTGATGTATTTATATTGGGCCGGATTTTCAAAAGGTTACGCGCACTGGGCCTATTTTTAAAAAGGCCCGGCGGTGTGCGTAAAGCCCTGGGACGCGTGTAAGTCCCGGGGCTTACAAAAAGGGGTGGTCTGGGGGGCGGGGCGGTCCGGGGGCAGGGCGTGGGTGGAAATGGAGCCTCCAGGTAGAGCGGCCATTTGCCGCTATGCCCAGGATCGCGTGCCGGCATTCAGCCGGCGCGTGCAACTTGCACCTGCCCAAGGCAGGCGTAACTGGGTAAGACAAATTTTTTTGGGGGGTTAGCTTAGGGTTGGGGGACGGAAGAGTTAGGGGAAGGGAAGGGAAGGTTGGGTGGGGTGGGGGAGAAGGGAACAGGGGAAGGCAGCGCGGGCTTGGCGCATGCAAGGTGCACAATTCTGCACCCCCTTGCTCGCGCCGACCCCTGATTTTATAACATGGCATGCCTGCACGCGCATGTTATAAAATCACGTGTCCATGTGTGCGCGCACATAGACGCAGGCACACACCCTTTTAAAATCTACCCCATTATTTTTAGATTACATTTGATGTTTTTATTATGTTATTTATGGATGTTTTAATCTGATTTATTTATATGTTGTTGTGAACCGGTATGATTGTATCAGAATATCGGTATACAAAACTAACTAACTAACTAAATAAATAAAAAGCATACTTAAAAGCTTTTTATATATTTATTTATTATTTTATTTTTATGTACCGACATTCGCTCGAGATATCACATCGGTTTACATTCAGGTACTGTAGGTAGGAAGTGGGTTTCCCAAGTATTCTCAACACAAGGTTCTACTGAAAGGTGTGGAGTTGCTATCTTAATACATAAAGATGCATCGTTTCAAACGAAAAAGGTCAAAGTTGATTCTGAGAGTCTCTTTGTTCTGGTCGGGGGTGGGGGGGGAAGCTTAATGCGAACAATGTTATTCTGGCATCCGTGTATGCTCCCAACAACTATAACCATAAATTCTTCATACAACTTAGCACCAATCTGCAAGATATGGGTACAGCCTGGGAATTTTGGGAGGGGACTTAAATTTAATCGCAGACAATGTCTTGGACTGGTGGCCTACTTTGAGTACAAATCCTAGTAATGAGAACAAGGCGGTTAATTTTTTATGTTCTGTGCTGCAATTGTTAGATATATGGAGAATTCTTCACCCAGGCGAGAGGAATTACACGCATCATGCAAGAGCCCATTTGACTAAATCTTGCACTGTTCTTATATTGACTGATTAGTTGTTTCAAAATGTAGAATCTGCAGCTATTGGCCCCTTAGTGATATCAGATCATTATTCAGTTATTTGTTCATTAGCCCAAGTACTCTCTAATACAGAGGTTCTCAACCTTTTTTCGGTCGGGACACACCTCACAGATGGTTCTCACATGCGTGGCATGCTGAACATGTGACCATCACCAGGCTAAATGTAAACAAACTCTCTGCATTCCACAGGAACCCCCTCGACCCCCAACAATGGGTGCAAAGCAGAACTAGGACATCCATTCAATTTACCATACAAAAAAAGATATTTCTGGTGACATCTCAATAACAGCAACATAAACACTCTCTCCTACCAGGTGCAATAGCCCTCCTTATGAAAAACCAGTAATTTACCACCAATGCATGTTCTATTAAGAAAACACAACAAATAATATTGATACAAATGCCTACACGCTTGTAAAATACTTCACCTCGGTCACATACATGGAATCAACCTTCACCAAGTACAGAAAAGCCACAGATTACAAATATGGAAACAGAAACTGGAATGGAAACTCAAAAAAGCCATCTGCATTCTGTGCAAAACAAAAATGTAGCACCTATCAGACTTCCAGGATCTGAAATAATCTACACAAAGCTACACCTGCATTATAGACCTCAAACAGTAACAACCCTACCTATGAAAAGGCAGCACTGCAAAAATTACACCAGGCCCTAAACACCAATACACCTCCTATTAGGAAAACAGAACAAGTCAAGCTCGCAGAACACCCTTAGCTGGGTCACACACGCAGAACGCAGACAGACCCTCACGAAATACAGAATAAAGTGACCATAAAGCTAATGTTTTTGTTTTTGCATTGTTTTACTGCATACAGAGTTTGGCTTCTTGCTGTTTCCAGTTCATTTTTTGTCTCAACATTTCTATTTATACATTCCCCGAGAAATATAAAATAATCACACACACACACACACCAGTCACCTGCCTGACCAATTTCTCTTTCTCACAGACACACACACACACCCACACACACACCAGTCACCTGCCTGACCAATTTCTCTTGTTCACACACATACACACACAACAGTCACCTGCCTGACCAATTTCTCTTTCTCACAAACACACATACACCAGTCACCTGCCTGACCAATTTCTCTCTCACATACACACACACACACACCAGTCACCTGCTTGACCAATTTCTCTTGCTCACACATACACTACCAGTCATCTGCCTGACCAATTTCTCTTGCTTACACACACACACGCACACACACACATACACCAGTCCCCTGCCTGACCAATTTCTCTTACAGACAAGTCACCTGCCTGACCAATTTCTCTTTCTCACACATGCACACACATCAGTCACCTGCTTGACCAATTTCTCTTTCTCTCACACACACACACACACACCAGTCACCTGCCTACCAATTTCTTTCTCACACACACACACACACACCAATCACCTTCCTGACCAATTTCCCTTGTTCACACACATACACACACACCAGTCACCTGCCTGACCAATTTCTCTTCCTCAGACACACACACCAGTCACCTGCCTGTCCAATCTCTTTCTCTCACACACACCAGTGACTTTCCTGAGCATTCTCTTGCTCTCACACATTTATCTTGCGTACACACACATTCTCTCATACACTTACACACATGCTGACTCACTCGCTGTCTCACTCACCCCCACCCACAGCACACATGGCAGCTACAGCACAAGGGAGCCGGTACACTGCTATTAAAAGCAGAGTCCTGACAGGCTAGAAACTGCAGCAGGAATGACCTCCCCAGTCCCACAGCGCTAAGAAGACAGCACTCAGCTGTTTGCTTGTGCTGCAATCGATCGCGGCACCGAGCAGTCAGCTAAGATTGTAATTTTATTCTTTTCTCCCCATGTGTCATGCTGGTCAGAGCCGGGGGGGGGGGGGGGCAGCGGTGCCATGCTCCTTCTGAAGCAGCATCCAGGCAGGCCTTTTCTTCTTCCCGCGTGCCCGGTAGACATCACTTCCTCTTCCGGGCCACAGGGGCGGGAAGAAGAAAAGGTCACGTTCCTGTTGCCGGCTTCCACAAAACACTGGTGCCGTTCCCCTCGGGGCTTTAATGTGCTGATAGCCCGGGGAAGAACAGCGGGTGCGCGACACACCTGCCGGTGCTTCGCAACACACTAGTGTGACGCGACACTCCGGTTGAGAACCGCTGCTCTAAGGGACAGATTCTTAGGTGTGGCCCTTCTGCATCAGTCCACCAAGAGCCTCTCCCATTCACAGAGCTCAAGGGACAAGAATACCCACACCTCTGGAGAACCAGGCAGCACACCTTCCCCTGTTGAAGAACTCAATGACATACCCCATGAGTGTTTAACCCAACGAAAATGATGTATTTGAAAAGCATCCATACAAAACAGTCATGTAGTACACAAAACAGGGACTTCTATCCATGGCAAAAAGAAATGTGCAGAGCAAGTGGGTTCCCTTTGAAAATGTGCCTGCATTCCCACTGGTAATTTTGAAAGTGCTATGACATTTTTTAAATTGCCCTCCATATTAATTTTTTTTCTTGTGTATTGATTTTGCTAGAAACTGTTAATGCCAGCATTCCTGTGAATGTGACCATCACGAATCGTCCTTTCACTGAAGAACTCAACAACTTTAACAGCTCAGAATACAAGGATTTTGAGACGGAGTTTAAAAAACAGGCAAGAAAAAGATGCTTGGGAGCAAGAACAATCAAGGGAAACAGAGAGGGCAAGATTGGAGAGGAAGATGGCCAGACCCGCTATGTATCCTGCATAGAAGGAAGTTGTGCATGGGCTCTTTGCACTAAAGGAAAATATACTGAGCACCTATCATGACTTGGGTAGTTAAAGCGTATATAATAGGAAAGCTTAGTGATAAGAGTTCTTATCCTTGAGTCTGCCCCTAACTTTCTGGGGCCAATGCAACCAGAAGTGGTTTAAAATGGGTGCTCGTATTGAGCACCCATTTTCCTACTGAACGCACAACCACATCTCAAAGACGCCCGATGCTATATTTTAATGAGTTGCTGTGTTAAAAGTACGCGCTAAAGAAGAATTATGTGTCCCTAATGTTCAAATGCATTGAGCACCCAGGACACGTGGCTGTGCGCCCACAATTGCATAGGGCAATCAATACAAGCATCCATTTTATCCCGCTTCAGGTCAATTTCTGGATGCCCAATATACACGCACAATAGCAAGGAACAAAATCGGCCTGGAGCGTGTCTATTGTGCGTGTATATTATGCATCCAGATTTTTTTTTTCATCAAGCTATTACATTACACCTTTATTCTTAAACACAGCAGGTGTAGGTGTTTAAGAATAAAAGTAGGAACCACACAAGACAATATTTTTAAAATTCTCCTGAGCCCTTGACTCAAGGATTGATTTAACGCCAGCTCTAGGGCTGGAGTTAAATTTGCGCATTAAAAAATGTGTATTGGTTGCCCAGCGATTTTCTGCATTGGGAGATAATAGCTATTAGCCTCATCTACATGGAATTTACCTGTGATGAGTGCGGGTGGGTGCGGTTTTGGAAGTGCTAATCTCTTCATTGCATCGGATGCTAGTCTAGTCAGGGCCTGTGCAAGGGGATTAGGTGCCCTAGGCGAGCCTTCTCCCTTGCGCCCCCCCCCCCCCCCCCCCCCGGTCTTGGCCCCGACTCCTATATTGTTCTCGATCACACCCACCGACTGTGTGGTTTTCTGGGTCGCGAGCAGGTTGGGCACTGCTTGCGGCCCGCCAAATCTCCACTCCTCTTTGCCACCGCTTGCGGCCCCATATGACTCGCACCCAGGGTCTCCGGCACCCGGGGGCCAATGCATTTGTGTGCCTCTCCAGCATCCCCCCCTTAATCCTTCTTGTACTAATGCTTAAGGTCACAGAAAATCAGTGGCATCTCTAGACAGAAGAGTTGGGGTTTTTTTTGGGGGGGGGGGGGAGTCAAAATGACACTTCTTCACCACACCCACCTCTATAGCATGGATCCTGCTTTAAAACTGGTTATTAAAAAAAAAGTATTAATAAAAAAGTGCAAAGGGTCTTCTGCGTAATTTTAAAAAGCTGGCCAGTTTCACACTTCTAGTAAAACTACTATAAAATTATTTGATAGTCTCATTCAACTAATTCTATATGGCTATGAGAGTGAAGTCTGGAATATATAGAAAGGGACAGAATGTCAATATAAATCCTGCACCTCCAGTTCTGTAACTCTGTGCATCCACTGAAATTCCCCCAAACAATGGAGCTTGGATGTTTCCCTTACAGCTCATCATACTAAAAGATATTTTCAAATTCTGGTGTCACCTCACAGTAACAGCAGCACAAACACCTTCCACTGCCAGGCACATTGTGAACTAACACAAAACCCCGCGAAAAAAGACACTCAAAATCTATACTGCAATCCCATCATAACATAACAGTAATAACACCAAGGACTCAAACAACAATAACCCTACCTGTGAAAAAGCAAGGGTAAATATTACACTGGGTCCTAGAATACCAATACACCACCTACTGAGGAAACAAAACAAACCCAATTGCTATAGATCCCTATACAGACACTATATACTAGCAGAATCTCTCATCATGGTCACACACTTAGGGGTAGATTTTAAAAAGCATTTACTCGAGCAAAACTGGTTTTTGCTTGAGTAAATACACTTTACTGAAGTAAGTGGGCTTTTCAAAATTGCTACAATATATGCCATTGAATTGTCCATAGGATTTACTCGAGTAAGTGCACTTTACTCGAGTAAATAGCTTTTGAAAATTGCTACGATAGTATGTCACATTTACATGCGTAACTCCTTTGAAAATGACCCCCAAAGAGCAGAGACAGACTCTCACCAAATATGGAATACAAAATAAAGGAGCACAAATTAGACAAAAACTGAAATGGAAACCAGACTCCATGTATTAACAATGGAAAAACAGAACCACCATTCCTCATAAAACAAATAAAATCAAGAAACATAAAGCATCAGTTATAATAGTAAAACCATAATAAAAGAATATTTTAAAACTACTGATAAATAGAATTTCTATTAATTAAAATCATATACATTTTTTTACAATTTCCCAAACACCAATACAATATTTCAAAACAGCACATATATCAAATAACATTCAATAAGCTCTTGATGTTCCCTGTGGGAGCTCATGATTTCCAGTCACCCTGATATTGTCAAGGATTAAGAGGTTATCCTCTCTCTCTCACACATACTCACATGTCCATTCTCTCTCACACATACACTTTCACATACATACACATTCATGTTCTTATATCCACCATAACCTCTCGCTCTCACAGACACTGACACACTCACAGGCTCTAAGACACTCTCTCCCCCTCCACACACCCCCCACACACAAACTCTTACTCCCCTGGATTTTCTCATACACACTCATGCTCTCACACTCACTGGCTTCCTCACATACACACAAACACACACACACACCGAGGCAAGCTCCCAGTCATTCTCACACACACACTGACCTCCAGGCAGGCTCCCATTCATTTTCACACCACTCCCTCCCCATCCCCCAGGCATGAACACACTCATTCTCACACACACAGACCCCCAGGCAGGCACCCATGCATTCACACACACACACCCCCAGGCAGAGTCCCATTCATACACATGCACACAGTAAAGGCAGAACCCCCTCTCTTTCTTTTGCCAGAAACCTCGGAACCTCTCTCATTCCTTTGCTGTCACTGTCACTGCTGCCGCATGACTATTGGGGAGGCGCTGATTGCTGCTACTGGCACAGAAGCCCATTCTGCTGCCTCCTCTGTGCAGGCCCCGTGGGCTTCCACTTCCTCCATGCTGATCTCGTACATTGTGAGATCCGCATAGAGAAAGTGCTACTCTTGCACATTCCCAAAGTTTACATGTGCCAATCACTAAAAAGTATTTTTTTTTTTTTTACCTTTGCTGTCTGATCTTATTTTTCTAATCGGTTGATCACAGGCTTTTTTTTTCCCACCTTCCCTTTCTTATTTTTTTCCACCTTCTTTTTATTTTTTTGCTAATTTCTTTTATATTGTCTTTTTTTCTATTTCTTTTCTCTCCATCTTCTTCCCTCAAACACACAGTCAGGCTCTCATTCTCACATGCATTTCTCTCTCACACACACACACACAACAGGCTCTCACTGTCACATGCTCTCTCTCATACAATCATTCATACACACAGTCTCTCACTGGCACATGCTGTCTGACTCCCACACCCAGGCTCTCTCTCACTCCCACATGCTGTCTTGCTCAAGCACAGGCTCTCACTGTCACATGCTCTCTCTCATACAATCATTCATACACACAGTCTCTCACTGGCATATGCTGTCTGACTCACACACACAGGCTCTGTCTCACTCCCACATGCTGTCTTGCTCAAGCACAGGCGCTCACTGTCACATGCTGTCTCTCTCACACACAAAGACTCTCACATGCTGTCTCTGCAAACATTCAGGTCCTCACTCCCACACACAGTCTCTCAACTCACTCTCACACACAATCTCTCAACTCATCTCATACACGCACACATACACACTCTACAGGCCCTCAGCCTCTCTCTCACCTCTGGGCCTCCTCTTTACGGGTCGCCGCAGGATGGGCTCTGCAGAGGCCCTGATCTTCTCAGGCCACGGCGGCCCTGCTACCGGGCCTCTTCCTCTTCTCAGGCTGCTGCGACTTGGGATTCGCGGCAGCCCATAAGCGCTGCTCCTCTTCTGCACTCGGCTGATGCTCCTCCTCCTTCCTGCCCATGCGGCTCCAGCAACGTTTTCTTCCAAGGACGCGCAGGCAGGAAGGAGGAGAAGCACCTGCAGGCTTGAATTCGATCTTTTGCTTTGGGCCATGGTGACGTGAGCTCCACCACGGCCCTGCCGATCTGCCTGCTATGTGTTGCTGCTCAGCCGCCAGTGGGATGAGGTCTACCGGCGGCCACATGAGCCTCCCTGTGCCCGGGGGCATTGGCTCCCCTCGAGATACCACTGCTCGCGGAGCCCCCTAATACTCGGCACCCTAGGCCCAGGCCTAGTTTGCCTAGTGCTTCCACCAGCCCTGAGTCTAGTGCATCCAAAATGCACATCCAACTGCACATAAACCTGTGTGCTAGGCTGAGTGCACTTTATTGCATCTATGTGTGTGATCTCAGGAGAGTCAGTTTATCTCTCTTTGGCCCATGTTACTTAACATATTGCTAAGCCTCCATTCCAAAGGTGGCTGCACAATTCCTTGAAATATAATGCAAATGATTTGGGCTCTTGACTGGAGAAAAATAAAGCCAAATTGTTCTTGGCATCCTTATGTCTTACATCCATATTCTCACTTTTTTCCAGATGCAAGAAGTCTACCAGAACATACAAGGGTTCAAAGATGTGGAGATTATTTCAATCAGGTAGCGTGTTGTCAGCTTGTGCACCCATATGAGTAATGGGCCACCTGTTTTAATTAAAACTTTCAGATGTTTTGGGTTCTGAAACCTCGCCTGAAAGAAATATTCTTTCTGTACAAGAAAGAAAAAACTTTGATAAAAATTGAGATTTGAGAATAAGAACTAAACAGCAATGCACTTTACAAAAATGTGAATAACCCAGTACTGCGAATGATCAAACTGTACTAAACATTATTATATTTATGCAGAAAGGGCAGCATTGTGGTTGATCACAGGGTCATTGTGACACTGCCAAACAAGCCTAATATCACAGAGGAGCTCCAGCAGACGGTGGAGAAGTTACAGGATGAATTAAAGAATTCCACACAATCACAGGAAGACTGCGAAACAAAGAATAGTAAGTGTAAAGTTTGGCAGGGCCCTGATGACTTTGCTCTAGAAACCATCAGTACTAATACTAGGGGCAATAAACAGATACAGGAGTTGCTTCAGAAAAAGATGGAGGAGAAAGCAGAGGAAGAGCAGGGGCAATGAATAGATATAACCTTCTCCTTCTTCCACAATTCCTTGCAGTTGAGCATGATTGTCTTCCAGGATTATCCTATCAGTGGGTCTGAGCATAGCTGATGAAGCAATTTGGGCATGTATTTCTAAGTGGAATGGATAGCTCTGGCAAATTAATTTGTTCTACCACATGATATTTCTGTCACTCCCGCTTTACTTTTTCATATTGCTATCATAGGGTTTCAAAATCCAGAGACCCTTCTTGCAAACCTTTTCTTTATCTGTGGCAATGCTAGGCAATAGTCTCTCATAAGTTGATGTCAGGTTGCACTACTTCATGTTGACTTTACAGATGTCCTTGAAGCACATTCACTGCTCTCCTCTTGAGTGTATTCCTTTACTGAGCTGGGAGGATTGAACTTGCATTTTGAATCTGGAATTAGACATTGAGATGATAGGACTCACACAGCAAAGTTGAAGTTGGATTATCATTGCCTTGAGGCTCGTAGTGTTTGCTTCAAGAGGATGCTAATGTCGGTACATCTGTGTTCTACCTGAATCTGAAGATTCTTCCTCAGGCAGGGCTGATGATACTTCTCTAATGTATCCTGTATGTTGTTCAAGTTTCAGATTGATAAGAGTAGGGTGGGGAACACAATTGTTAGATAAATCCAAAACCAAATCATGGTTTTGGATCTGATATCATGATCATGAAGCACCTATTTTCTCAAAGGACCAAAAGCTTAATTTACAATTTTGATTTCTTGTTTTTCAAGCATATGGGGGATGTGAGAATCCTCACAGGCAGGTGATATCATGAGAGAGAGCCTCGCCATTATAGTTGATTTTATAGTTTCAAGAGCTTCAGAGCTGAGCATGTGCAGGCCATGTTTAGTTTAGTTTATTCACTTATTTGACCATCTTTCAGCATAAATCAAAGTGGTGTACAAAAGTAACTAAAACCAAATCAATAAAAAATAATGTAATACATAACATTAACATTACTAAGCTAAAGACATCAATTAAAAAAACAATCACAATAACAGAAAATCCAGTTCAAAGTAATAGACCTTGAAATAAATCTCAGTAGGCACTTTGCTCATTAATATACATCAAATGCCTGTTTAAATAACGCCGTTATGTGTTTCCTAAATTTAAGATACTTGGATTCCCTCCATACATTCTCTGGGATTCCATTCCAAAGCAGTGGACCCTGATAATTAGATGATATGCAAGATGTGCCTTCCAGTCTTATCTGAAATTAATATGATATAATCAAAAGTCCTGGTTACAGATCTCAATGACCATTTAGGTGGATAAGGAATTAACTGTTAAGATAAAGACAGAGGAAATCCATGATAAAATATCTATAGACCAGTGAGCCTGACTTCAGTGCCGGGAAAAATAGTGGAAACTATTCTCAAGATCAAAATCGTAGAGCATATAGAAAGACATGGTTTAATGGAACACAGTCAACATGGATTTACCCAAGGGAAGTCTTGCCTAACAAATCTGCTTCATTTTTTTTGAAGGGGGTTAATAAACATGTGGATAAAGGTGAACCGGTAGATGTAGTGTATTTGGATTTTCAGAAGGCATTTGGCAAAGTCCCTCATGAGAGGCTTCTAAGAAAACTAAAAAGTCATGGGATAGGAGGCAGGGTTTAAATACCCTGTAAGGCTGACATCATCAATCCGGGCCGTGGGGAACTTTCCTGCCGCTCACCCTTTAAATACTGCGCTTCGGTGTGTGCACGCACCTAGGGAAACGACCATGAGGAGCTGGAGTCGGCGGCGTCCTGGTCGCCGCCGGAGCAGGCCGCGAGCAGAGTCTGAGGCCAGGAGTGGCGGCTGAATCAGGCTTCCAGCTGGCGCATGTGAGGGGGGTCCAGTCGTGCCGGCCGGCGTGACCGGGATTCTTAACAGAACCCCCCCTTCACGGCCCCTCTTAGAAGGCCCGGGTTTGTCAGGATGCGAGGTGTGAAACTGACAGAGCAGAGTTTTATCAAGTATGTTGGCTGCAGGCTCCCACGTGTTTTCCTTGGGGCCAAAGCCCTCCCATGTGATCAGGTATTCCCATCTCTTGTGATGGCGTCGCATGACCAATATCTCCCTGACCTGATAGATCTCTTCTTTGGCTGTTAGGTCCTGTGGTTCCATGATCCTGCAGCATAGCCAAGAAGACACCAGGGGTTTAAGGAGGGAGACGTGGAACATGTTATGTATCCTTAATGAGGATGGTAACCTCAGACGTTAGGTAATTGGGCTGATTCATTCTTTGTTGGAGAAGGGGCCGATGTTCCGGAGAGCCAGTCTCATAGGCAATACCAGTAGCCAGATGTGGCAGGTGCTAAGCCATACCCAGTCTCCAGGATTGAAGAGGGGTGAGGGCCATTGATGCTTACTGGCCGTCTTTTCGGCCTCCTCGGCCACCTTTCACAGTCGACCTTGAGTGCAGTTCCACAGGGTATGCAGTTGCTGAGCGGTAATCTGGGCTGCAGGTGAAGGCACTGGGAGCGCCTTTGGAAGAGGCAGAGCTGGTTGCTTCCCATAGACCACCAAGAAGGACAAAAAGCCGGTGGAAGACTGGACATGTGAGTTGTGTGAAAACTCGGCCCATGGGAGTAGTGAGGACCAGTTGTCTTGACCACTGTTCACAAAGGCTCGTAGAAAGTTCTTTAAGACAAGGACATGCTATACTGGGTCAGACCAAAGATCCATCAAGCCCAGAATCCTGTCTCCAACAGTGGCCAATCCAGGCCATAAGAACCTGGCAAGTTCCCAAAAACTAAGTCTATCCCATGTTACTGTTACTAGTAATAGCAGTGGCTATTTTCTAAGTCAACTTAATTAATAGCAGGTAATGCTTCTCCTCCAAGAACTTATCCAATCTTTTTTTAAACCCAGCTACACTAACTGCACTAACAATATCCTCTGGCAACAAATTCCAGAGTTTAATTGTGCATTGAGTGAAAAAGAACTTTCTCTGATTAGTTTTAAATCTGCCACATGCTGATTTTATGGAGTGCCCCCTAGTCCTTCTATTATCCGAAAGAGTAAATAACCAATTCACATTTACCCGTTCTAGACCTCTCATGATTTTAAACACCTCTATCATATCCCCCCTCAGCCGTCTCTTATCCAAGCTGAAAAGTCCTAACCTCTTTAGTCTTTCCTCATAGGAAGCTGTTCCATTCCCTTTATCATTTTGGTTGCCCTTCTCTGTATCTTCTCCATCACAACTATATCTTTTTTGAGATGCGACGACCAGAATGGTACATAGTATTCAAAGTGCGGTCTCACCATGGAGCGAAACAGAGGCATTATGACATTTTCCGTTTTATTCACCATTCACTTTCTAATAATTCCCAACATTCTGTTTGCTTTTTTGACTGCTGCAGCACACTGAATCGACGATTTCAATGTGTTATCCACTATGCCTAGATCTCTTTCTTGGGTGGTAGCTCCTATTCCTAATGTGAAACCTAACATTGTGTAACTATAGCATAGGTTATTTTTCCCTATATGCATCACCTTGCACTTATCCACATTAAATTTCATCTGTCATTTGGATGCCCAATTTTCCAGTCTCACAAGGTCTTCCTGCAATTTATCACATTCTGCTTGTGATTTAACTACTCTGAATAATTTTGCAGCATCTGAAAATTTGATTACTTCACTCGTCGTATTTCTTTCCAGATCATTTATAAATATATTGAAAAGTACAGGTCCCAATACAGATCCCTGAGGCACTTCACTGCCCACTCTCTTCCACTGAGAAAATTGTCCATGTAATCCTATTCTCTGTTTCCTGTCTTTTAGCCAGTTTGTAATCCACGAAAGGACATCGCCACCTATCCCATGACTTTTTACTTTTCCTAGAAGCCTCTCATGAAGACCTTTGTCAAATGCCTTCTGAAAATCCAAATACACTACATCTACCGGTTCACCTTTATCTACATGTTTATTAACTCCTTCAAAAAAGTAAAGCAGATTTGTGAGGCAAGACTTGCCTTGGGTAAAGCCAATGCTGACTTTGTTCCATTAAACCATGTCTTTCTATATGTTCTGTGATTTTGATATTTAGAACACTTTCCACTATTTTTCCTGGCACTGAAGTTAGGCTAACTGGTCTGTAGTTTCCCGAATTGCCCCTGGAGCCCTTTTTAAATATTGGGGTTACATTAGCCACCCTCCAGTCTTCAGGTACAGTGGATGGTTTTAATGATAGGTTAGTCCAAACAAAACAACCAGAGCTCCAAGTGCACTTTACAACGTAAATTATCCAGTCAACTAAGCGCACAATAAATTTGATTTGCAGACCTGTAAGATTGTAACCACTAAGATATACTAAGAATCCCCCCGAAGCAGCCGACAGGCGAAACACGGGACCGTGTCGGGGACTGCTGTTAAACTGTATGCCTTATCTGTGTGGGATGTAAAGAAGGAGTCACCATTTAAAATAAATGAAGTTATTATAACCATGACCAAATCAAATTTATTGTGCGCTTAGTTGACTGGATAATTTAATGATAGGTTACAAATTTTTACTAATAGGTCTGAAATTTCATTTTTTAGTTCCTTCAGAACCCTGGGGTGTATACCATCCGGTCCAGGTGATTTACTATTCTTCAGTATGTCAATCAGGCCTACCACATCTTCTAGGTTCAGTCCATCTGAATCATTACTCATGAAAACCTTCTCCGGTACGGGTATCTCCCCAACATCCTCTTCAGTAAACACTGAAGCAAAGAAATAATTTAATCTTTCCATGATAGCCTTATCTTCTCTAAGTACCCCTTTAACCCATTGATCATCTAATGGTCCAACTGACTCCCTCACAGGTTTCTGCTTCGGATATATTTTAAAAAGTTTTTACTGTGAGTTTTTGCCTCTACGGCCAACTTCTTTTCTAATTCTCTCTAAGCCTGACTTAACAATGTCTTACATTTAACTTGCCAACGCTTATGCATTATCCTATTTTCTTCTGCTGGATCCTTCTTCCAATTTTTTAATGAAGATCTTTTGGCTAAAATAGCTTTTTCACCTACCCTTTTAACCATGCTGGTAATCGTTTTGCCTTCCTTCCACCTTTCTTAATGTGTGGAATACATATTGACTGTGCTTCTAGGATGGTATTTTTTAACAATGGCCAATGCCTCTTGCACACTTTTTACCTTTGTAGCTGCTCCTTTCAGTTTTTTCCTATTTTTCTCATTTTCTCAAAGTTTCCCTTTTGAAAGTTTAGCACTAGGGCTGTGGATTTGCTTACTGTCCCCATTCCAATCATTAATTCAAATTTGATCATATTATGATCACTATTGCCAAGCAGCCCCAACACCATTACCTCTTTCACCAAATCCTGTGCTCCACTGAGAATTACATCTAAAATTGCTACCTCTCTTGTTGGTTCCTGAACCAATTGCTGCATAAAACTGTCATTTATTTCATCCAGAAACATTATCTTTTTAGCATATCCTGATGTTACACTTACCCAGTCAATATTGGGGTAATTGAAATTTGCCATTATTACTGCACTACCAATTTGGTTAGCTTCCTTAATTTCTCTTAGCATTTTACTGTCTGTCTCACCATCTTGGCCAGGTGGACGGGAGTATATTCCTATCATTATACTCTTCCCCAACATGCAAGGGATTTCTACCCATAAAGATTCGATTGTGCTTTTAGTCTCATGTAGGAGCTTTATCCTGTTGGACTCTATACCATCTCAAACATAAAGCGCCACCTTGTCACCAACATACTCCTCTCTGTCACTGCGATATAATTTGTACCCTGGTACAGCACTATCCTATTCATTATCCTCTTTCCACCATGTCCCTGAGATGCCAATTAAGTCTATGTCATCATTCACTGCTATACACTCTAATTCTCCCATCTTACTTCTTAGACTTCTGGAATTAGTATACAAATATTTCAAAGTGTGTTTTTTGTTTGTATTAACATTCTGCTTTTCAGTTGACAGGGATAAATTGGAATCTTTTAGTTCAGCTGAGTTTTTAATTATAGGCACTTGGACTACTTTTCTTATTATTGGAACCTCACTGTTGGAATGCCCTACATCTAATGCTTCATTAGTATCCTTCGAAGTTACCTTCCTCCAAACCATGCACTGCTGAGTGACTGTCAGCTTTCCCCTTTGATTTAGTTTAAAAGCTGCTCTATCTCCTTTTTAAAGGTTAGTGCCAGCAGCCTGGTTACAACCTGCTTAAGGTGGTGTCCATCCCTTCGGAAAAGTGTCCCCCTTCCCCAAAAGGTTCCCCAGTTCCTTACAAATCTGAATCCCTCTTCCTTGCACCATCGTCTCATCCATGCATTGAGACTCCGGAGCTCTGCCTGCCTCTGGGGACATGCGCGTGGTACAGGGAACATTTCAGAAAACACTACCCTGGAGTTTCAGGATTTCAACTTTTTACCTAAGAGCCTAAATATGGCTTCCAGAGCCTCCCTCCCACATTTTCGTATGTCAGTGCCCACATGTACCACGACAGCCAGCTCCTCCCCATCACTGTCTAAAATCCTATCTAGGTGATGCATGAGGTCTGCCACCTTCACACTAGGTAGGCATGTTACCAGGCAATCCTCACACACACCAGCCACCCAGCTGTCTACATTCCTAATAATCGAATCACCAACTATGACGGCCGACCTAACCCTTCCCTCCTGGGCACATCTTTGATGCGAGAGGACAATGTACCTGGAGAGCGGGTCCTTGCTACAGGATCATTTCCTGCTGCACCAGATTGATGCTTTGCAATCATGAGATCTTCCTCCTCCAAGGCAGCACCAGGGCTGCCAGATTGGAGTTGGGACTTGGCTACGATGTCTCTCAAGGTCTCATCTATATACCTCTCTGTCTGCCTCTTCTCCTCCAGGTCTGCCACTCTATCCTCCAGAGATCAGACTCATTCTATGAGGGACAGGAGCTCTTTGCACTTACAATTCTTCACAGCGGATAAAAAATTATACATGTGCTACTTGATGCAGAAGACTGGGAGGCTCCCCTCTTGCTGCTGGACTGCTGCCTTCATCTTAAATTTGTTCAGTTCCTAATTAAGATTTAGGTTGCTATGGGAGTAGGACTGTGTACAATTAGTATCCTTTACATGTATTAGTGTGTGCACTATATGGGCCGGATTTTAACAGGTATGTGCAGGCGTAGATTTGTGCGCGCCTGGTTGCAGGCGCACGCATGTTATAAAATCCAGGGTCAGCGCACACAAGGGGGTGCACACTTGTGCACTTTGCACACGCTGAGCCTTAGGGGAGCCCCGATGGCTTTCCCCGTTCCCTTCGAAGCCGCTCTGAAATCGTAGCCCACGCCCCTGCCCCCTTCCCACCTCTTTTTCAAAGCCCTGGGGCATACACGCGTCCCGGGGCTTGTGCGCATCGCCGAGCCTATGCAAAATAGGCTCGGCACACGCAGGAGGGTTTTTAAAGGGTTACGCGTGTAACCCTTTTAAAATCCGCCCCTATATCTGGTAGTGACCTACAAGGGAATGATTAAAATCCGCCCCTATATCTGGTAGTGACCTACAAGGGAATGATTAAACTCTTGATAAGGTGTGGAGAATTTCTGAAACTAATTTAAAAGGCTGATTATTATTTAAAATTTAAAATTTTATTTATTTATTTTTGTGTGTGTGAAAGTGTCACCTGCCTACAAATTAAAGGGTGAGCTGAGGTGGGTGGAAAAGGGGTGGGAGGGTAGGGAAATACAAACACACAAACTTTTGTTTTTTGCCTGTCTTTCTGACTACTTATTTAATACAAAACACACAAAATTCTGGTTTTTTGCCTGCCTTTCAACTACCTATTTAATAAAAACACACAAATTTCTGTTTTTTGCCTGCCTTTCTACCTATTTTAATACAAATCACACAAACTTGTTTTTTTGCTGCCTTTCTGACTATCTCTTTAATACAGAATACACAAACTTGTTTTTTGCCTGCCTTTCTGACTACCTATTTAACACAAAACACAGAAAGCTGCTGGTTTTTGCCTGACCTCTGACTAGCTATTCAATATAGATATTACGACCATTGCTGCCCGACGTCTTCACACTGCCCTCTTTACCTCTGTGGCGACTCCCTCCAGGTCTGAAGGACGGCTGGATGCCACGGTGTCTCCCTGCCATCTCCCTCCGGCGTCCCCGGACCGGCTTGACCCTGCAGATCTGCCATGTTGCCTGAAGCCTAGGGCGCACAAGCACACGCGCTTCGAGTGAAGTACCAGCGAGGGCGCGAACCTCAGGGGTGCCCCTGAGATGACATCATCCGCTTCCAATATTTAAGGTCTCTGATATCACTAACAGAAGAGTTAGCAAGGGATAGGACTCTTCTAACTACTCTGCCTCCTCAGACTTACCAAAGGTACCTGCTCCTCGGGGGCCTCGCTCTCTCTTTTTGGCTTTCGGGTTACAAACAGGAATCGGTACTCGCTCCTTGAGGGCCCTGTTCCTGACTATCTGCTATTCTCTTCTGCCTGGAAGCCATCACCATCTACAACATCGAGAGTTACCATCGCTCTCTCAGAGCTTTCCCTGGAACCAGATACTCGCTCCTCGAGGGCCTAACCTTTCCAGCTCCTGAGCTCCATGAGACCAATATATGTGAGTGTTGTCATCTACGTTCTGTTCATGAACTCGGCTTACCCTGCCTACTCACTGTCTACAGTTTCTCAGCAGCTCAGCAGCTCAGCTGTTCATTATCTGAGGGACGTCAGCCCTGCCGGGCACTCCAGCTCACTACTGCCACCTCTGGTGGTTTCAAAACCTGTTTAATAAAAGAACTAGTGTGTGTCTGTCTCCATACTCTAAGCCTAGCCTGTGGTCCCTCTCGGGATCTTCCCCCGGGGGCGTGGTCATCTGCCACCGGCCAAAGGATCCACCACTACTATCTCCAGCAGTCTATAACAACAGACTGCTGACTCCACCTACGGAATACATCAGATTGCTCCTCCTATCTGATTGCTCCTCCCACCAGCATAGCGGATTATGACAACAGACACACAAGCACACTAAATAATATACCCCAATACAGTGGTTCTCAACCTTTTTTCTGTCGGGACACACCTGACAGATGGTTCTCACATGCATGACACACTGACCCATGATCGTCACGGGGCTAGATGTAAAAGTACAGTTTGCATCCACGGGAACCCCCCTGACCCACAATAATGGATGTAAAGCAGAATTATGACATTCCCCATACAACTCACCCTACAAAAAAGATATTCTGGTTCTGGTGTCATCTCAGTAACAGCAACTCAAACTCCTTCTATTTCCAGGCTCAATAGCCCTACTTATGAAAAGACAGTAGTTTGCCACCGATGCATGTCCTCTTGAGAAAACACAACAAATAAGACTGATACAAACGCTTACATGCTAGTAAAATATCTCATCTCGGTAACAGACACAGAACCGACCTAACATACTCCCAGGATCTGTAGTAATGCACATAAACTAATCCGTACACAGTTACACCTGTATTATGGAATACACTCAAACAGGAGCAACCCTATCTATGAAAAGGAAACACTACAAATATTAAATCAGGCCCTAAAAACCAATACACCTCTTATTAGGAAAACAGAACTAGTAAGCAGCTATAGTTCCCCACACAGAAATAATTGTAAAACTATACTAATAAGCAGAATAAATGTTTCAAAACAGGTATGAACAGAATAACATCCAACAATTAAAAACTCATAAAAACTATTAAACATTCTCCAAACACCAATAAAATATTTCAAAAAAGCAGACATCACATAATATTAAATAATTAAAATGGCAGTCAATGAAGAAAAATAAACTTAAAAAGCCACCTTTACTTACCCCCTCCAGCAGCTCTCCTACTCCTCTTCCATGCAGGCCGTGGCACACACCAGAAGCAGCAGTAGAAGCTAAGCTCTATACTCATGGTTCTCTTCCTTAGTGCCCATGTCTCTCACACACACACCATACCAGTCATGCCCCCATGACCAGTTTCTGTCTCTCACACACCAATCATCTCCCAAACAGTCTTTGACACACACATACCTGAACAGTTTCTCTCATGCCATACACACACACAGGCTTCCCACTCCCATGTTCTACTTACATATATGGGCTTCTCACTCTCATAATCACTTTCTCTGTCTCACACACACTTACCAGTCTCTCACTCCCATGCTTGTTCTCTCCACATGCACAGGGTTCTCATTCCCATAATCACTTTTTTTCTCTCTCTCTCTCTCACACACACACACACACACCAGTCACCTGACCTCTCTCATGCATACACACACACACACACACACACACACACACAGAGGCTTCCCACTCCCATGTTCTCTTTCAGATATACAGGCTTCTCACTCCCATGCTGTGTCTCACACACCCAGGTTTCTCACTCCCATGCTCACTCTTCACATGCACAGGCTTCTCATTCCCATAATCACTTTCTCTCTGTTACACACACACACCAGTCTCTCTCTCATTTCCATGCTCCCTCTCCACGTGCACAGGCTTCTCATTCCCTGAATCACATTCTTTCTCTCACATTCACACACACCAGTCTCTTTCTCTCACACACACCATCACCTTATCACCCAGTCTCTCTCTCATGCATGCACACACACACACACACAGGCTTCCCACTCCCACTTCTCACTCCCATGCTTTCTTTCACTCACTCACTCCACCCCCCCCCCCACAACACCAAGCTTCTTACGCCCATGCTTTCTCACATACCCAGATTTCTCACTTCCATGCTTATTCTCTCTCTCATACACACACATCAGTCACCTCCATGACTGTCTCCCACTCCCACATACACATCAGTCATTTCCCTGAGCAGTCACTTTCATTGTCTCTCACATATATACACACATCAACTCTCTGACCAGTTTCTCTCAATCACACACAGGCTGGCTGGCTGGCTGCTTCTCTTTCTCTCACTCATTTCCTCTTCTCCCTCCCTCCCCCCCCCCCCCCCCGAGCACAAATGGTAGCTGCAGCAGCCTCCTCCTCCAGTCCCCGCAGGCCAAGAAAGAAGAATCCCATCGGCCGCGGGAGGCTCATGCTGCTGTCTCCTTTCCCGATTAACGGCTGCTTCGATTGCTCGGGGGCCGCTGCTGCTGCCGCCGCTGCTATTTTTCCACATGGAACAGCTCTTTCTCCTTCCCGCGCACAGTGTATCACTTCCTGTTCTGGGTCACGGGGAGGGCACGCGGGAAGAAGAAAAGGCCAGCTGCAGATGCCACTGTTTCTTCTACCACCGCTGCCGTTCCCACTGGGCTTGAACGTACTGATAGCACGGTGGCAATGGCAGCAGGGAAGGAAGAGCAGCGGGAGAGACTGGGAGCACGCGACACGCCTGCCGGTGCTTGGCGACACACCGGTTGAGAAGCGCTGCCCCAAAAGTTTTACTTCTCCCCAATACTTTTAAGTTTAAAAAATTTCTCGAAGCAGTGAGCATAATGAAAGTAATAAAAGATAGTTAGGATGAGTTTGCTCACATAAGCTGAAATAGCCCTTCATCCAGTACATAATAACAACATAAGATTGCCATATTGGGTCAGACCAAAGATCCATCAAGCCCAATATCCTGTTTCCAACAGTGCCCAATCCAAGTCACAAGTACTTGTCAGGATATACATTATAAGTCCAGAGTAAAACTGAACAGTGGCCTGTCATGCTAGGCACTTCTGGCAAAAGTTAGCCTTTATTGCCTTATTTATTTATTTATTTATTTATTTAGACATTTTATATACCGTCGTTCCATATAAAGATTATAACGGTTTACAGAAGAAACAGTCATGCTAGAAATCAACAACTAATGACAGTTTACGGAGGTAGTATTAATAAATAGGGATTATTATACATTTAATGAGATGTTCTAATACATATTACCTAAAGGTCTAAGACATCAGGCTAGTAGTACAGGAATTATAATTAACAATTTTCACATAATAGTCAGTATGTTGTCTTAAGATACTTAAGGTCTCCCATTAATTTATTACTCATTCTTCAATTATTATCTCTTGTCCTTATTGCTGTTGTAGTTCTCTGCATTCTGATGTTTTTAAGTTAGGTTATATGCATTTTTTAATCATTGGTTACTTCAAACAGTCCAATAAATTTTTAAATAGATTTTGTATTGCAAAAAGATTCAAGATACTGTCTCTGTCATGGGGTGCGGTGCTGGACTCAGGGTACACCACCCCAGGTGTAGTACAGGACTACAAGGCAAGGACTTCCACTTAAACAGCCCCCCTCTCCCATAGGTTGAGTCCTTAGGTTCTGGGGACCAGTAGGTTTTTGCTATGGCAATACATCATTGTGAGTTCTGGATAAACTGGAACAAGGTAGAGCAGGCTAGATCAAGGCTGGGCAAGGCAAGGCTTGGATAGGCTGGATGAGGCAAGGCTTGGACAGGCTGGACGAGGCAAGGCTTGGACAGGCTGGACGAGGCAAGACTTGGACAGGCTGGACGATGCAAGGCTTGCACTGTGGACAGAGACAGGCTGGAGCAGTTACTGGAGCAGGACACTGAGCTTGGACTGGAACTGAACACAAACAGGAACAAGGCAAGGTACTGAGTGTGGACTGGGGGATAAACAGGCAAGGCAGGATACTGGACAGGAACTGGAACTAGCCAGTGGCTGGGGGCAAGATAAGGGATTGACAAGACAGGGAGTGAATACCAGAAACAGAACTAGGCTAGGCATGGCGAGACCAAACAGAATCAGGACAGGACAAGACAGACTAAGAGAAGACCGGACAAGGACTTGGCAAGACAACACAGAACAAAGAATATAGAAGCCCAAAGGCAGTAAGACTGGAGGCCTGAAGGCTAGTAGGCTGTAGGCCCAAAGGCCCCTAGATACAGAGAATCCTGGATAGACCGCAAGGCAAGATACAAGTGTAGAGCAGGCCTGGAGGCCCCAAGGCAATTTCAAGGCCTAGAGTAGGCCATGAGGGAAGGAGCAAGAAACAAAAAGTCTGAGGCCAGAAAGCAAGGTAAGCCCTAGATAGGCCACAGGACAAAGAGCAAGAAAGCAGAAGGCCTAGAGGCTACAAGGTATAAGACTAGAGTGGCCAGGTCAGAGAGCCAAGGTTGACTTCATGAAAAGGCATCTTGGGCTTTGCAAAGCAGGACTGAATGGGTCTGGAGCTTGGATGTGGTATGAGTAGTGAGGAGGAGCTTGGAAAGGCTGGAGGTTAAGCTCGTTGAGGACCCTTGGTAGAGTAGAGGCTGAACGACAGACTGGATCAGGTGGCTAGTGAGGAAATTGCTGGGGAACAAAGCAGAGATTACTAGAGGCCTCTGCTGGTGGGGAGGTATAGTAGGCAGCATCAGGGCACGGTGAGGCCCAGGCTGCATGGCAGACTAAACCGTGACAGGTTCAAGTTTTTATTACATAAGAAAATGTTATTGAAGTTACCTTGTGAATTTGTTATGAATTTGAAGAGTCCTCTCTGATGCAAATTATGAAACTTAGACCTGTGTTAGGGTTTAAGGTGTTCAAAGAAGTGATTACAGGCTACTAAAATAATATTGGACTGTTTGAAGTGACCTGTGATTATGAATAAAGCAATGAAGGCTAATTTTTTCCGGTAGTATCTAGTTTGACAGGTCACTGTTCAATTTTGCGCTTGACTTATATTGTATAATTGCTAACTCATATGAGGGTTGATTAAGGGATTTTTTAATAAGATCAATTCCTGATGTAAACTGCCAGGTTCTTGTGGCCTGGTTTGGGTTCTGTTGGAAACAGGATGCTGGGCTTGATGGACCTTTGGTCTGATCCAGCATGGCAATTTCTTATGTTCTTACCTTTGTAGCTGCTCCTTTCAGTTTTTTTCCTAACCATTTCCTTATTTTATCATAGTCACTAGAGATGTGAATTGTTTTTTGTGTTCGTGTCATTCTTGGTTTTTCGGCTGCCACTGAAAATGTCATTTTTTTGCGGTTCGGGTTTTTTCGCAAAAAATCGTTTTTTGACTTAGTGCGCGCTAACTCCCCGTTAGTGCGCACTAACAAAAACCGTTAGATTTTGTTATTTTTTGTTACTTTTTGTTAGTGCGCACTAACGGGAGTTAGTGCGCACTTATGGGGAGTTAGCGCACTAACTCTCGTTAGTGCGCACTAATAAAAAAAATGAATTTTCGTGAAAAAATGGGAAAATCACGATCGTTTTCAGGGTCCCCGAAACATGCCGAATTCGGCAATTTCGTTAAAATTATCCAATTCGGAAAAAACGAATGCACATCTCTAATAGTCACCCTTTTGAAAATTAAATGCTGTCACAGTAGATTTCTTAGGTGTCCTCACCCCAGTTATTGACTCAGATTTGATCATGTTGTGATCACTATTACCAAATGGCTCCAACACTGTTACCTCTCACACCAAATCCTATGTTCCTCTAAGGAATAGATCTAAAATAGTTCCCCCTTTTGTAGGTTCTTGTACCAGCTGCTCCATGAAGTAGTCCTTTACTTCATATAGGAACTTTACCTTTCTAGTATGTCCTGATGTGACATTCACCCAATCAGTTTTGGCTGGCACTGGGAAAGTATACAGAAAAGCAGAAAAAACTGCTTTTCTGTACACCCTCTGACTTAATATCATAGCGATATTAAGTCGGAGGCCCCCAAATTTAAAAAAAAATCAAAAATGTAAAAAAACAAAATTAAAACTCTGCCCGCGATTGGAAGACTGACACTCAATTTAGCGTCCATTTTCCGAACCCATGGCTGTCAACAGGTTCGAGAACTGACACCAGTAAAATTGAGCGTCGGCTGTCAAACCCGCTGACAGCCGCCACTTCTGTCAAAAAGGAGGTGTTAGGGATGCGCTAGTATCCTTAGCGCCTTCTTTTACGTGGGCCCTAATTTACATACCTGGGCTTTCTGTATCACGCGCCCAGAAGAGTGGTCTGTGCGCGCATCGGGACAGCGGGCGCTCGCTGGCTCTCCCGCGCGTTTTTCTGTATTGGCTTGTATGTTAGTGCTTTGCATTAATACCTCCATAATTCCATTTTCATACCTCAAAGTGCTATTTATATCTCTATAGGAGGCTCATCTAGTAATCTGAGGTGAGGTTTAGGTAGTAGATTAGGGGTAGGGGTTAGGGGCCACTTTTACAGGCAGCGTGAGATGTACGAACAGCACAGTACACTCTTGTGAAGATTTGATGTCCTTCGGAGTGAGGAAACTCACACAAAGATGTGATTTGCACAATGTTCTCTCAGCCTAGCTTGATGTTACCCAGGTAGAGAGTTCATCAAGCTAGGGTGAGAGAACATTGTACAAATCTCATCTTTGTGTGAGTTTCCTCACTCCGTAGGACATCAAATCTTCACAAGAGTGTACTGATGAAACTCTGACTTGTTCCAGTATGGTCCAATTCATGTCTGTGATGACATGTCCTGCTTCCTTCAAGTGTTGTACCATTGGTGCTGACATTTTAGCGGTGTTGAACCACGATTTGTGTTCATCCAGCCTTACTCATACCGGGCGAGTGGTCCGGCCCACATACATCTTGGGGCAGGGGCATATTACTGCATAGATGACATTGCTTGAATTGCAGTCGGTGTTAGATTTTCTCCAAACTCTGTAGTTGGTAATGGGATCCACCCATTCCTTCCCTACTATGGCTCGTTTGCACCAACTGCAATGTCCACGGATCTGATGACTTAAAATTTCCCCTGAGAGAGCACTGAGGTCTAATTGGGCATGCACTAGTTTGTCTCTAATATTTCGACCCCATGAGGTGGCAAAAAGGGGTAGTTCTTTGAACACCATGAAGTGTTAAGACGTGCCAATGTTTTGTTTTTTTTTATTGCATTTCATAGGATAATCATGATCACAAATCTCTTAAAAAAATTCAAAATTACATTAATAATATATTATCATAATATCCCCTACATACGAAATCAATAGGAAATTAGAGAGCAATTAAGGTTAAGAAAACTTGGAGCACAACAGAAGAAAATAAGTGATTGTTCACTCTAATCAATTATTGTCTTCCCCACACATTAATATACTTATCCCACTTTAAACAGTATTTAAGAGTATTTAAGAGTGTGTATCTAAATAAGCACGAAGCTGATCTGGGTAATTAAAGATATATCTAGCATCCAAATGCTTTATAAAACATCTACAGGGATATTTTAGGGTAAATTGAGCACCTCTTTCCAGTACTTCTTTTCGCATTTCTATGAATTTTTTCCATCTCATCTGAGTTGTGTGAACTACATCAGGAAATATTCTTATGGGATATCCATAGAAATCTTGTTTTTGATATTTAAAATGCAGTTTTAACACTGCATCTCTCTCCAGAAGGAATGAAAATTGGACTAACAACGTAGCCCTATTATCTATTTAGGCTCAAATCTGTTAAATTCAGATTTTCTTTACTTTGCTAATTTTTCCCTTCTTGAGGTTGTTGTAAGTAATAGATCTGAGATTACAACTCCTACTGCTGTAGACGGCTGGAGCACGCAAACCAAAAGGGATACTTCCTTTTTGGGTTTATAAAAGAGTAACTGTTGGCAGTCACTAAATTTTGCTCTCTTATATGCCCTCTGTATTGCTTTCTGGGGATATTCTCTAGTTCGAAATCTGTTTTTCAGTATGTTCGCCTGGGTTTCAAATTCTTTTTCTGTAGAGCATATATGTCTTATTCTAAAAAACTGGCTTATTGGTAAGCCAATTTTGAAGTTGCGAGCATGATGGCTGGGGAATCTCAATAAAATGTTCCTCTCTGTTAGTTTGTGGTGTACCGTGGTGCAAACTGTCCATTAGTTAGAGTTACTGCTACATGCAAGAATGTAATATGCTTCCGCGATGTTTGTGCTGTAAATTCCAGATTTCTCTTTTTGTGTTGAACCGGTGGCTCTCTGGACCATTTCCTTTACCATATCAACTAAGCCTTGCGTGGGATCACCTTGCACTGGTACATAGAGAGAGAGAAAGAGATCCCGCGCTGCACAGCCGCCAGCCTGATTGGCTCCGCCCACCCACTACGTCATCTTCAGGGGACTCCTGGGCTGCTTAAACGTGCGGCGACGCCAGAGGGGTGAAGTTTCACCCAGGACCTCTGGATTACTTTGACTGAGATTACCTGTGAGGAACGCCAAAGATCCAGCAGACAACGCTGTCGAAGGCGAGAGAAGCCGAGAGAGAGAGAAAGAAATCCCGCGCTGCACAGCTGCCAGCCTGATTGGCTCCGCCCACCCACTACGTCATCTTCAGGGGACTCCTGGGCTGCTTAAACGTGCGGCGACGCCAGAGGGGTGAAGTTTCGCCAGGACCTCTGGATTACTTTGACTGAGATTACCTGTGAGGAACGCCAAAGATCCAGCAGACAACGCTGTCGAAGGCGAGAGAAGCCGAGAGAGAGAGAAAGAAATCCCGCGCTGCACAGCTGCCAGCCTGATTGGCTCCGCCCACCCACTACGTCATCTTCAGGGGACTCCTGGGCTGCTTAAACGTGCCGCGACGCCAGAGGGGTGAAGTTTCGCCAGGACCTCTGGATTACTTTGACTGAGATTACCTGTGAGGAACGCCAAAGATCCAGCAGACAACGCTGTCGAAGGCGAGAGAAGCCGAGAGAGAGAGAAAGAGATCCCGCGCTGCACAGCCGCCAGCCTGATTGGCTCCGCCCACCCACTACGTCATCTTCAGGGGACTCCTGGGCTGCTTAAATGCGCTGCGACGCCAGAGGGGTGAAGTTTCGCCAGGACCTCTGGATTACTTTGACTGAGATTACCTGTGAGGAACGCCAAAGATCCAGCAGACAACGCTGTCGAAGGCGAGAGAAGCCGAGAGAGAGAGAAAGAGATCCCGCGCTGCACAGCCGCCAGCCTGATTGGCTCAGCCCACCCACTACTTCATCTTCAGGGGACTCCTGGGCTGCTTAAACGCGCCGCGACGAAGGAGTGAGACAAAGGGGCACGCCCCTTTGTTAGCCCCTTCGTTAGCTTCTGAGTTAGCTTTGATACGTTGCGCTGTAGTTAGTGCTTGAGTGGAGAAAGGAAATTGGAGATACCTTCAGTATTAGGTTATGGCAGATATGCCCCTCTGCTCAATCAAAACAAACGTCACACCAGGCAAGTATATAGTCATAGACGCTCGGTAATTCCTATCTCATTAAGTACGATATTGTCCACTGTAATACTGCCAGTATTAACTTTTATGTATTGTAATGCTCAATCTATTAGGCAGAAGTCTCCTATTTTTATGGACCTCTTGAAAGACAAAGACCCAGACTGCTTACTCATAACTGAATCTTGGCTTACGGAGTCAGATTCAGTGATAGTGAACAGTATTTGTCCTACTAACTATTGCGCCTTTTCAACAGTGCGAGCCAAACGCAGAGGTGGGGGTGTGCTAGCCTTTATTAAAACATCTCACAAACCTATCAGGAAACTAATTCATGAAAGTGATCCCTTTGAATTTTTAATAATATCTACCAACTGTTTAAATGTGATTTTAGTTTATTGTCCTCCAAAAACGTTAAATACACATTTATCTAAATTTCTAGAATTGGTCTCCTCTTTGCCCCTAAACCTAACAGAAACTATTTTGATAGGTGACTTCAATTTACAGATAAATAATGAGCCTTCATCCACAACTACGACAATTACATCCTTTTTAGATGCTATGGCTGGTTTAGGCTGGACTCAACCTGTCGCTGAGCCTACTCATAAAAAAGGAAACACTTTAGATCTAATATTCTATAACTCCTCATATTTGAACATATCTTCGGCTGATTTAAAAATTCAACCAGTTCCTTGGTCAGATCACCATCTCATTTCCTTTTCGACCTCTATTATGCAAAAACACCCTCCAAATGATGCGGTTAAACAAATCAAAAGAAGGAAACCTATAGTAGTAGACTCCTTTCTAAATACATTTGCCGAGAACATACCTTATGATCTTGCAGAGAATGTGGATAAATCCCTTGAAAACTGGAACTTAGCTATCTCTAAGACATTAGATGCTGTGGCCCCTTTTAGAACTATAATTCTGAAGAAACCTTACAATAAAGCAAATTTTCCTTGGTATAATAATTCTCTACGAATGATGAAAACTGCTTTAAGGAAGAAGGAGCGTCTCTGGTCAAAACAGAAAAACTCTGAAACACTGCGTGTCTTTCATAACACGCTAAAATGTTACAAAAAAGAGGTTAACTTAGTAAGGAAAAGATATTATGCTGATAAAATAGCAACTGCAAATAACAATCCTACTATATTGTTTAACTTAGTACAATCTTTAACAGCTGATCAGGCAAACGTACTCCCTGAAATCACAAACGAAATCTGTGAACAAATATCAAATTTTTTTCAAAATAAAACAGAAACTATATCCAAGGAATTTGCTACCTTACCATATCCTAGTTACAAGCAACAACTAGCAATTTCGGAATGGACCGAGTTCCATCCTATTACTTCAAAGTCCATTCAGAATATTGTTGGCAAGCAAAAAGTTTCTAACTCGCCATTAAATCCTTGTTCAGGTACTCTTCTAAAAAGTATTGTTGAAAAATACCCTGACTACTTATGCCTACTTCTTAATCAATCTTTGGACTCTGGAAAAATTCCCTGACTCATTAAAACAAACTTCAATATTGCCTATTTTAAAGAACAAAAAACTTCCATTTATGGATTTCTCTAACTTGAGACCTATCACCACCTTATGCTCATTAGCAAAAATTTTGGAATCGGTAGTCTTATACCAGCTAAAAGATTATTTATCCGAGCATGACATACTCCATCCGAGTCAGCATGGGTTCAGGAAGGGACATTCCACTGAGACCTTACTACTATCCTCTTTTGACACCTTCCTGAGAGGTTTCGATTCTTATACGGATTATGTAGTCATTTTATTAGATATCTCAGCAGCATTTGATACGCTGGACCATAAATTACTATTGTCTGCTCTACAACTTATAGGTATCAAATCGACAGTTTTGAGCTGGTTCAGAAGCTTTCTCTCAAACCGCATCTGCCAAATTAATTTAGGCACCTTTTCTTCTCAAAAATATGCCCAATCAACCGGTGTTCCTCAGGGCTCCTCGTTGTCTCCAATATTGTTCAATATTTATCTTTTACCTTTGTGCCAAATTCTATCTGCATTGAATGTTCAGTTCAAACTTTATGCTGACGATATTCAGCTATTTGTTCCGTATAAGTCATCCTGGGCAGATACTTTTTCTCTGATCCAACTTTATATCAGTACAATTGAGCAATGGATGGCTCATAACTGTCTAAAGCTCAATAAAAAGAAAACAGAGCTTCTGTGTTTAAGCTTTATATCCAACCCTACCAACGCCCCACCAATTTGCTTAACCATAGGTACTGAAACCATACAGGTTACTAAATTAGCACGTAACCTTGGTGTATGGGTAGATACTAACTTATCACTAAAGCAACACATTTCAAAAGTGGTTAAAACTTCGTTTTTCAAATTGCATGTTCTAAAAAGATTGCGTCCCCTTTTATTTTTTTCATGATTATCGCTCAGTGCTTCAAGCACTGATTCTGTCTGATCTAGACTATTGTAACGGCTTATATTTGGGATTGCCTGATTCTACTATTAAGCCTTTACAACTGATACTGAACTCGGCAGCTAGACTTCTTACCGGTACTCCATTAAAACATCACATCTCACCTATTGTGCACAAATTACACTGGCTTCCAGTTAAATATAGAATTCGTTACAAAATCATCATGTTAATCCATTCTCTGTTGAACAATATTGACTCCACTTGGATGTGTTTCACTTTACATATCTATAAACCACAGAGAGAACTAAGATCTATGGGTAAAAATTTATTGGAAATTCCCTCAGTGAAGAATGCGGCATTGAGTATAACAAGAAATAGAGCTTTCTCGGTTGCTGGCCCCATTCTGTGGAATGCATTGCCTGACTCGCTTAGGCTAATAAGCAGCCGGAAGAAATTTAAGAAGGCTTTAAAAACCTATTTCTTTCAAGAGGCTTTTAAAGATTTAGAAACACCTTAGCTAAGTAAATAAGACTAAATAAGTTTGTATTATATTATATTACTTTACTTATTCTTGCTTTAAATTTTTTTTAATGTAATTGGCCATTCTCTGTTCAGTCATCATTATTTTTATTGATTACCTAAAATGTTGTATTTTTATTCATACCTATTTTACTGTTTTAAGTTTTATTTAGTATTAATTTTAACCTTTTTAATTGTTAAGGTTATTTACTGCTGTAAACCGTTTTGGTCAGTAAGCCTTACTGGAAAACGGTATATAAATTTGTTTAAATAAATAAATAAATAAATAAATAAATAAATAGTATTTTGAGTCTTGTAAATGGACCATCATCTTACTGATATATGTTTCCTTAACTTGGACCACCACAGCGCCCCCCCTTGTCTGCAAGTTGAATGACTACTTGTGAGGAACGGGTTAGGCTCTCCAGAGCGTCGCGTTGTATCTGCGATAAATTTTGTCGACATATAACTGGCTTAGTTTCGCAATTTGTTAACTCTTGCAAAACCAACTTATGAAAAGTTTTTATATATGGATCTGGAGCATCAGGAGGCTGCCAATTAAAGTGAGGTTTTACTATTGATATGTCTGTACTTCCCTCATTTTCACCCGAAAAAAACAACCTAAGATTTAATTTGCGAATAAATCGCTGAATGGAAACTCTACTATCAAACTTGGAATATCTGGTTGTTGGGACAAATGAGAGTCCCTGGTTCAAAACTTCAACTTGGGATACTGTGAGAGGAATAGATGACAAATTTACTACTGCTGATCCTTCTACTTGTGTAAATCAGCTGTCCTCCTTGGGAAGATCTGGTCATTTCTTATGTTGTTGTCTTGTTTGTCGAGGTTCTTCACCATCTCCTTGATCAAACTTCCTACCTCTCCCCTGGTATGACCAGTGAGTCCCTTGCCTTGATTGTGGATTGCCCATCACATTACCTCATATGATACCCTCATTGGTACCCACATTACCTGTTTCTTCACCCTCATCAGAGTCATTGGAATTATCATCTGATGAGAACATGAATCTCACTTTTTTAGCCTGAGATTTGACTCCCATCTAGTTATACACTCGATCTAGTTTGTAGTCAGCCTGATCTCTCTTCAGTTTTCAACATTGTCCCTAGACAGAGTAACTGATGAGAGGAGAGAGAGGAACAGAGAGGGGAAAATCAGGGTTAATAAATAGGTACTGTAACTTCTGCAGAGAGAGGAAGAGAGAGGGAGGAGCAGGTAGCAGACAAGCAGGGGTAATAAAGAGGAACCTTCTGAGAAGTAGAGAGAGAGAGAGGCAGAGAGGGAAAATAATGGGCAATTAATAGAGATACACTGAATACAGTGGATCATGGTAACTTTTCAGATAAGAAAAATAGAACAGAGATTTATTTTGGAGAATGAATTCCCACTTTGTCTTCCATTTTTCTTCTTTCTTTTTATTTTCTATTTCAGATTCCATATGCTTCAACTCTAATGCAACAAATATTGGTCAAAGTGAAATTGACATCAAAGGTAAATAAAAGTGATAACTTCAGATATTCTTAGTAGCTGAAAACCTATGGTAGGGCTTCCCATATCTCTCCTTGTGATCCCACAGTCATTTGGGGTTTCAGGATATTCACAATGAATATGCATGAGATAAATTTGATTATACTGGATCTCCAATATTTGCAAGTATATCTCATGGATATTAATTGTAAATATCCTGAAAACCCAACTAGCTATGGAGTCATACGGACAGGTTTGGGGAGCTTTGAGGGACTAACTGTTCCATATTGGGAGGGATGGTACTTCATTGTGGCTAAATATATATATGTATATATATATATATATATATATATATATCTCAACACTCTCACATACATACAAAACATACATTACAAGGGTTATGTTTGAGGCATGTTTTGTGGACTCTTGGTCACTGCGGGGAGGGGCTCCGTGGGAACCACAATGATAGGCTGACCTCAGTAGTAAGTGGACACAGGAGAAAGAAACTTTATTATACAGCAAAGGTGCTGTCCGAGAAGCAGACAGTGCTGGCAGGCTCGGAGTACCTCTGCAATGGGTTTTGAAGAGACTCAATATATTCCGGTGTTGCGTAGCTCTCACGCAGGTACAGAGACGTAGGCCCGGTAGTGGTCCACAGAGTGGGATAACCCAAGAACCCGGTCCCAATAGTATCGTAGATGTAGACAGATCTGGTAGTGGTCCGCAAGTGGAGTACGCCGAGAATCTGGCCAGGTGAAGCAAAGAGAGAGTCCAAAGAGCTGAGGTACTCACAGGATTCGTAGCTGTAGTCAAGGTGGTAATTTCCTCTGTAGAATACGAGCAAGGAGGCAGACCCGAGGTCCGTGGTGCAGGTTACCTGGGAAGGAATAGGCCCTTGAGGAGCGAGTACCTAAGGTCGTCCGGCAGGGCACCTGGAAAGGAACAAACAAGAACTCCAAGGAGTGGGTGTCCTGAGTGGTTAGAGAGAGGCAACCCCGAAGGGAGGATAGAAGCAGAAGGGCACCCGAGAAGCGGGTACCTAGAGCTTCCAGGAATCAGCGAGATACCCCGGAGGGTAGAAGGAGGTGTTTCAAGCGGGCAGCTTAGAAAAGGTCAGAATTAGCTGGACCGTAATCCTTGCTAACTGGTAGCACTGTGGGTGAGCGGAGGCTAAGTACCCGGAGGTTGTAACGGCAGGCGGAGGGGCCGCCCCGAGGTTCCCGCCATGACGTATTCAAATGTGCGGGTAGCGCGCACGCACCCTAGGAAGCCTCAGGAGGAAACATGGTGAACGCAATCGACCATGCCGGTCTGGGGATGCCAAAGAGGTCGGCAAACAGCAGTGGAAACAGCCATCTTTCCCAAGGGAGAGGAGAGAGGTAAAAAAGAGGTAAGGCAGAGAGGTCGCAGCTGTCTGCGACCGACGGCTGCAACAGTACCCCCCTTCAAAGGGCCCCCTCCAGGCCCCCTTCCTGGAGGTTTGGGTTTTCGAGGATGCATCTGATGGAACCGACGTACCATGTCCTTATCAATGATGTTGACAAGTGGTTCCCATGAGTTTTCCTCTGGTCCATACCCCCCCAGGAGATGAGATACTCCCAAGTCTTGCCTCTCTTACGCACATCCAAGATGTCGTCAACCTGGTATTCAATGTCATCTTCAGCATCCAGAGCCGTTGATTCTGGGGTCTTCTTGTAAAATTCAGAAAGAATAAGTGGCTTTAGCATAGACACATGAAAGGCATTGGGTATCTTCATGGATGGAGGTAGTTTCAGGCTGTACGTCAAATTCCCCAAATGTCGGAGAATCGCAAAGGGTCCGACATAGCGAGTTGCAAAACGTGCCGATGGCAGTTTGAGATGGAGAAATTTGGTACTCAACCAGATCTTGTCTCCAGGTTGAAACTGAGGTGCGTTCCTATGGTGAGCATCATAGGTCTTCTTGGCTCTCTGGCCTGCTTTAAGGAGCAGATATTTAGTTTGTCTCCAGAGTTGTTATAACTCTGCTGAGGTGGCCTGGGCTGCTGGGGAAGCCACTGATAAAGGTAGTGGTAGAGGAGGAAGTGGTTGGCGACCACAGACAAGTTGGAATGGAGAAGATCCTGTGAATGTGGCAGGATGAGAATTGATAGCGAATTCTGCCCATGGAAGTAGTTCTGCCCAGTCACTTTGTCTACTATTCACATACAAGTGCAGGAATTGCTTAAGCGTTCTGTTCATCCTTTCAGTTTGCCCATTAGACTGTGGGTGGTAAGCAGAGGTTAAGTCCAAGGAGATGTCAAACTTTTGACAAAGGGCTCTCCAGAATTTGGCGGTGAATTGCACACCTCTGTCAGACGAGAAGTGTTTAGGTATCCCATGGAGGTGGAAAATATGCTTGACAAAAAGCTTTGCTAGTTCAGCGGCAGATGGTAAGCCTGGTAAAGCCACAAAATGTGCCATTTTAGAGAAGCGATCAATGATGACCCAAATACTATTGTTCCCACTGGAGAGTGGTAGGTCTACCACGAAATTGGTCGTTATATGTGTCCAAGGCTCATCTGGAACCAGCAGGGGTTGTAGGAGGCCCCAGGGACGTATGGCAGGAGGTTTCTGTTTGGCGCAGGAAGCCACATAGGCTTGCACATCCTCTTTCATTGCTGGCCACCAATAATATCGTTAGAGCATGGCGAGTGTACGGCTCTGTCCAAGATGGCCGGCCAGGCGGGAATTGTGTGCCTATTTCAACAGCTTCTTCCTTAGACTCTGGGGCACTACCATCCTCCCAGGAGGTATAGTATGAATGGCGGCAAGAACCACCCTCTCAGGATTAGTGATGTGACGGGGCTCATCAGGCACGTCCTCAGGGGAGAAGGATCGTGATAAGGCATCAGCTCGGACGTTCTTGTCTCCTGGATGATATTTGAGTAGGAAATCAAACCTGTTAAAAAACAGGGACCATCTTGCCTGGTGGTGATTGAGCCGCCGTGCATGTCGGAGATACTCCAAGTTTTTGTGATCGGTGTATACTAGAATTTGATGTTGAGCACCCTTCAGCCAGGGACGCCACACCTCAAAGGCCAGTTTTATAGCGAGCAGTTCTTTGTCTCCAATTCCATAATTTTTTTCAGCAGGTGAGAATCGCCTTGAGAAGGAACAAGGATGGAGCACATTGGATTCGCTGTATTGACTTAAGAATACTCCCACGCCAACGTCTGAAGCATTGACCTCGATGACGAATGGGCGATGAGGATCTGGATGGCGGCGACATGGCTTTTTTGGAAGGCTTATTTGAGTGTCAAGAAGGCTGATACTGCCTCAGGAGACCAATTAGTGAGATTAGCCCCCTTCCAGGTCATGGCAGTGAGTGGGACCGTCAAGGAGGAGTAGTTCTTAATGAATGAACGGTAGTAGTTCGTGAAGCCCAGAAAACGGCGTAATGCCTTTAGGCCTGTGGGTTGAGACCAGTCTCGGATGCTATCTAATTTCTTGGGGTCCATCTGGAAATCGTTCTTACAAACAATGTATCCCAAGAATGGCACAGATGCCTTATGAAATTCACATTTCTCAAACTTCGCGTAAAGATGATTCTCATGCAGGCGTCTCAGGACCCTCTTCACATCCTCCTGGTGTGTCTGTAGATCTTGAGAAAAGATCAGGTTGTCATCAAGATACACCATTTTGCACTGATATAGCAGGTGCCGTAGGATATCATTCATCATATTTTGGAACACTGCTGGTGTGTTGCTTAATCTGAAGGGCATGACAAGATACTCGAAGTGTCCATCGCAGGTTTTAAAGGCTGTTTTCCACTCGTCTCTGGAACGAATTCGCACCAGGTTGTATGCTCCTTGAGATCTAATTCAGAGAATATCTTGGCTCCTTGGAATATGTCAAACAATTCCGATATTAAAAGCAAGGGATACCGGTTTGATAGTAATCTCATTCAGACTTCTGTAATCAATGAAAGAACGAAGGGTACCATCTTTTTTCCCAACGAAGAAAAATCCTGCACGAGCCAGGGATTTAGAAGGTCTGATGAATCCCTTTTGGAGGTTCTCTTGGGAGGCTCCGAATTAGGCTTCAGGTTAATAGCACAGTCAAAAACTCTGTGAGGTGGTAATTCATCTGCTGCTTGTTTCGAGAATACATCCTGGAATGAGGCATATTGAGGAGGTAGGCCCAGTAAAGATGGTGTAGTAGGCATGCAGGATATTGGGGAGACTTCCGAAAGGCATCAGCCATGACAGCCAAGGCCCCATTGTGATAGTTCCAGCGTTGCCCAGTTGAATTGTGGCATATGGTCCTGCATCCAGGGTAGTCCAAGCACCACTGGGTGCATAGCCTTCTCCAACACCAGGAAAGAGATGGTCTCAGAATGTAGAGCTCCAGTGCATAGGCCTATGGCCTGCATAGTCAGCGAGACCTCCCCAGGAATTGGATCTCTGTGTATAGATGATAGCAGCAATGGCGTGGCCATAGGTGTAGTAGGAATTCGCAGATGTTCCACCAAGCATTTTAATATAAAATTCCCTCCGGCCCTGGAGTCTACAAGGGCAAGGGTTTGGAAATCAAGACTCCCGCAGATAAGGGAGACTGGAATAGATAATGGAGGAGTGGGTGTAGTTAGATCTAGAAGGAGTCCTCTGGCGGATCCTAGGTCTGCATGTTTCCCGGACAGATGGGGCAAGTTTAGACGGCATGACCGGACTGGCCACAGTACATGCATAATCCCATGCACTTGCGAAAACGTCTCTCCTTTGAAGTTAAATGGCTCCAGCCTAGTTGCATAGGCTCATTCTCTTCAGTAGGAGTAGATGATGGCCTAGGAGTAGTATGCATGGGTTTAGGACGATTACCTCCTGGGTCGGGCTTCCGGGGACTCTTAGCCTCCTGAGTCCGGTCTCGAATACGGTGGTCAATTCTTCCAACCAATTCTATGAGAGACTCAAGGGTATCAGGCAAATCACGAGCCACCAATTCTTTCTTTAATCGGGAGATGAAACCCTCCAAGAAAATAGCACTTAGACATCCTAGGTCCCAGTGCAGTTCGGATGCTAAAGTCTTGAATTCAATCACATAGTCTGCTAATGGCTTGTTACCTTGCTGGAGGCGTAGCAGGGTAGATCCTGCAATAGTCAGACGAGCTGGGTCATCAAAGACAGACTTGAAGAGATCCAGGAAACCAGTCAAGTAATTCAAAATCGGGTTACCGCGTTCCCATAGTGATGAAGCCCAGGCCAGGGTTCTTCTTTCAAGTAGTGATAGGATATAGGTGGTCTTGGAAATCGCTGTGGGGAAGTAGTTAGGCTGCAAAGAGAAATGCATACTACATTGGTTAATAAAACCTCTGCACTTTCGTGCTTCCCCCGTGAAGCGTGTAGGAGTAGACAGAGGTACAGTAGTCTTGACAGTCACTACTGGAGGTACTAGTTCCTTAACTGGAACTGTCGGGGTATTCAGTTGAGCATGTAGCTGATTGAAGGCAGCAGCCAGATTTTCCAAAGACTTTTGCTGCTCGGAGATCCGCTGGGCCAGACCAGGAATGGCCTGTAGGGCTGTGAGCTGAGCCAAGTCCATGGACTTAGCATCTGTTAGATTTGAGGCATGTACAGATGTACAGATGTACAGATTTGAGGCATGTTTTGTGGACTCTTGGTCGTTGCAGTGATGACTTCTCCCATGGGGAGGGGCCCCGTGGGGAACCACAATGATAAGCTGACCTCAGTAGTAAGCGGACACAGGAGAAAGAAATTTTATTATACAGCAACGTTGCTGTCCGAGAAGTGGACAGTGCTGGCGAGCTCAGAGTACCTCTGCAATGGGTTCTGAAGAGACTCAATATATTCCGGTGTTGCGTAGCTCTCACCCAGGTAGAGAGATCTAGGTCCGGTAGTGGTCCGCAGAGCGGGGTAACCAGAGAACCCGGTCCCAATAGTATGGTAGATGTAGACAGATCCGGTAGTGGTCCGCAAGCGGAGTACGCCGAGAATCTGGCCGGGTAAAGAAAAGAGAGAGTGAAGAGCTGAGGTACTCACAGGATTCGTAGCTGTAGTCAAGGTGGTAATTTCCTCTGTAGAATACGAGCAACGAGGTGGACCCGAGGTCCGTGGTGCAGGTTACCCGGAAAGGAATAGGCCCTCGAGGAGCGAGTGCCTAAGGTCGTCCGGCAGGGCACCTGGAAAGGAACAAACAAGACCCCCGAGAAGCGGGTGTCCTGAGTAGTTAGAGAGAGGCAACCCCGAAGGGTGGATAGAAGCAGAAGGGCACCCGAGGAGCAGGTACCCAGAGCTTCCAGGAATCAGCGAGATACTCCGGAGAGTAGAAGGAGGTGTTCCAAGTGGGCAGCTTAGAAGCGGTCAGAATTAGCTGGACCGTAATCCTTGCTAACTCATAGCACTGTGGGTGAGCGGAGACTAAGTACCCGAAGGTAGGGACGTCATGTGGTGGGGCTGCCCCCGAGGTTCCCGCCATGATGTATTCAAATGTGCGGGTAGTGCACTCGCACCCTAGGAGGCCTCAGGGCGAAACAGGACCTTTCCATGCCAGTCGGCAAACAGCAGTGGAGACAGCCATCTTTCCCAAGGGAGAGGAGAGAGGTAAAAAAGAGATAAGGCAGAGAGGTCGCAGCCGTCTGCGACCGACGGCCGCAACAGCAAGTTTACACATATTCATTGTGGATGTCCTGAAAACCAGAGTAGTGGCAGTCCTGAAATCTTTTTGGGGCATATGTAATCAACATGAGGAACATGTCTCACAAACATCAGTGAAAAGAGTTATATGGAATGAATTTATTCTCTGGAAAAAATATTGCTTAATTTGTATGTATGTTGCTTTTATACAATACTATCTCTATGGCTTTGCAAGGCTCAGATTTTGTAATGTTCAGTGCATGCACTTTTAGTTCAGTCATTAATCCAGCATCAGTATTGAAACTGCACAACTTATTACCATATGAAACCATTCAGTTTTTCTAAGAGAATAAGTATACTTGGTTAACTTGTTCAAAGCGCATTCCATACATGATTCACAGGTTTATGCAATAGGATTTGCTTGAGATTAGCAAAACAATGCTAAAGTCAGAGTCATCAACTTTTCCACAGGCCAGGACTGGACACTTGAGGTCTCGGGGGGAGGGGTTTCCCTTTCCTTCCTCTCATCTGCATAAATTTGTCTCTACCTACATGAACCTGCATCCTCTCTCTCGTCTATCCCCTCTGCACCTTCTGTCTTTCTCTACACAAGGAAAACTAAAACCAGCCCAATTATGAATGTTCTGTGAGATATGAAGAGTAGTACTAATTATATTGACACTAAAGCTAATATTAAAAAAAAAAATAGCCCTTCCTTGAAAACTGCTTCAAACTTCCACAAGTTTAAAACCAGAAAAAAAGTATTTCACTTTTTTTTGTTTAGATCCTGCCAGCAAACTACGTAAGCAGTGTATCTATGTATGCACTAAAGGGCAATGATCTGTTAAGGCTCCACATATGGAAGCAATGGAGGGTTCCTGCCACTCAACTTCTCTGTAGGAGTAAATTACATTTACAATTACAATACAATAAACCTCCCATAGCAAAACAGCACTAACTGTCAGCACTCAAATAGTAACAACCTTACCTATGAAAAGGCAACACTGCAAATATTACACCTGACCCTAAAACACTAATACACCTCCTTTTAGTAAAACAGAACAAGCTAAACTGCTATAAATCCCTACACAGAAACTGCATGCTAGCAGAATACCTCTCTTCCGTCACGCATGCAGAACACAGACAGACCCTCACCCAATACAGGTGACAGGTGGGAGAGAGACAGGTTGGCATGGAGACTAGTGAGAGAGGCATCTCAAAAAAGATATAGTTGCACTGGAGAAAGTGTAGAGAAGGGCGACCAAATGATAAGAGGCATGGATAGGCTGTCCTAAGGCTAGGGAAGTTAGGACTGTTCAGTTTGGAGAAGAGATGACTGAGGAGGGATATGATAGATGTCTACAAAATTATGAAAGGACTTGAAAAAGTTAATGTAAATCGGTTATTTACTCTCTCAGATAACAGAAGGACTAGGGGGAACTACATGAAGTTTACAAGTAGCTCATTTCAAACAAATCAAAAATTATTTTTCACTCAGCGCATAGTTAAGCTATGGAATTTATTGCCAGAGGATGTGGATACAGCAGTTAGTGAAGCTGGGTTTTAAAAAGGTTTGGATAAGATCCTAGAGGAAAAATCCATAAACTGCTATTAATTAATAAGCAATATTAGCTTGAGATTTATTTAATGTTTGGGTACTTGCCAGGTACTTGGATTGGCCACCGGTGGAAACAGGATACTGGGCATGATGGACCCTTGGTCTGACCCAGTATGGCAATTTCCTATGTTCTTATGTTCTTAAGAAAAAGAATATAAAGTATAAATAGAAACATACAGACACAACCTGAACTGGAAAACACAGGAAGCCAGACCCCACATGCAATGCAACAATGGAAAAACAGAAGCGTTACCATTTTCTCATAAAACTTCAAATAATAAAATCAAGAAATATAAATCATCTATAATAGTAAAATCTACTAATAAAAAGAATAAGAGGCGGATTTTCAAAAGGTTACACGCGTAACCCCGAAAACCCGCTCCTGCGCGTGCTGAGCCTATTTTGCATAGGCTCGGCAACGTGCACAAGCCCCGGGACGCATGTATGTCCCGGAGCTTGAAAAAAGGGGCGGGGCTGGGCGGTCCAGAGCGGGGGCGTGGCCAGAGGCCTCCGAAGGCCTGCTAAGCTGGGGAATTGTGCGCCGGCACTTAGCCGGCGCGCGCAACCTATGCCTGCCCAGAGGCAGGCGCAACTTAAATAATAAAGTAGTGGGGGGATTTAGGTAGGGCTGGGGGTCGGGTTACATAGGAGAAGGGAGGGGAAGGTGCGGGGGGGCAAAAGGAAAGTTTCCTCCAAGGCCGAGGTGCATTCCCTTGCGTGCGCCACCCCCGGATTTTATGACATGTGTGTGGCTGCGCGTGCATGTTATAAAATCGGGCGTAGATTAGAAAATCTGGCCCAATAAGTATTTTAAAATAGCTGACAAATAGAATATCCAATAATTAAAAACTCATGTACAAATTTTTAAAAAATTTCCCAAGCAGGATTAATATATTTCAAAATAGCAGGCACATCAAACACCCAAATTAATAAAGATAAAACAATTACCTGCCTTCCATACCTGTCCTCCTGAGATTGTTGTAGACTGAGGGGGAGAGCCACAAACTTTCATCTTCTCTTTCTCTCACACAAACACACTACACATCACACACCACACACATACTCTCTTTCTGTCACACATGCTCCCACCCACTCACACCCTCCATCACACATGCTCCCACTCCCACACTCACATACACTCTCTCTGTCACATACACACACAACTTTTCTTTGCAGAGCTAAGATAGTGAAGGGAGGAAGGCAGGCACTGAGCATAGCAGCAGCCAGCAGCACAGAGAGGTACGCACCTTTCTTTTGCAGAGCCGGGGTGCAGGAAACAGCAACTTTACTTTTGAGGGCTGGGCCAGCAGCGCCACTCACACCGGCCTTAGTGGACAGGGAAGGAGGTGGAGGCACCGAGTAGCAGCTTGCAGGCAGGTGAGATGTGACTGCATCAGCACTGCCTAGCTGGTGGCCGCACAGGATTTTACGCAGAACAATGAGGTCAAGGTTGGACACACATAGCCACAGGTAAACTGAAGTGACATTAGCATTCCTGCCAGCGTCGCAGCTGCAGGAATCAGTTACCCTGCCAAATCCTGGGAGGGAGCAGTCAAAGCGGAGGGGGAAAGGAGAGCCAAGCTCCGAGGACACTGGTAGGCAGAGGCTACCAAGCAGACAGCTGAGGTCCAACTTGAGGGAGGGAAGGGAAGGGAAGCGCAGGTCCGGGGCATGCAGGCCACAAGCTTCACTTACAGGCAGTAACGGGAGAATAGAACCAATTTCCATTTTAATAGCATCCCTCTGGGTGCCTCTACTATCCTCTTTTGGAAGTCGGGCTCCCAGAAATGGGCACAGTACTAGATGTTATATACCATAAAGAAAATAATATAAGTATTTTTCAGTGGAAAGGTCATTTTGGAACGGGGGTGGGGGTGGGGGTGGCACAATCTGAGGCTCCAGGGGGGTGGGGGTGGGTGGGGAGGGACTAGATTAAGGAGCAACAGAACATTTATTAACAGACGAGGTGGTGGACAAATGGAGCAGCCTCCCAGGTAAGGGACGTGAGGGGATGGGGGTCAAAAAACAGTAACAGATTCAAGAAAACATAAATTATAGAGCATTCTTAGTTATTAGAAAGTCAGAGGTAGGGTGGCTTCTGAGGTATTGCAGACAGAAAGGTAAATGGTCAGAATAGTTGGACTTACGGTCTTTATCTGCTATTTTATTCTATCTTTTTTTCTATGAGAGGATGATGCCATTAAAGTCTATGCTGGTTGACAACATGTGGAAAAGATATTTAGAACAGTAATACCACTGAAATCTCAAGAAGTAAACAATGTAGGGGAGAGATATTTAAGAGGGTGATGCCACTGAAGTTTATGAAGAAAAATTAACTGATTAAAGGGTGACCATTTCCTTTGAGTGCCACATTTTCTGTAACTATTCTTAGGCTGATATGAACAACTGTAACTATAGTACCAAAATTTATATTCTACAAGTACAAATAGTTTCAGTCTTTTACTTCTTCCTCCACAGGAACATGTAGTAATATCATATCCAGTGAATTTGCCCAATACTATTTCCCTTACCAAAACACAAGTGGACTGTTCTGTGTGACCAACTGCACTGCAGGGATTGAAGGGAAGATGAACTGCAACTATGGGACCTGCAGTGTAATGACTCAAGGACCCACATGTTGGTAAGTTTGGGAACCCGAAGTGGAGAGTTCAAAGTCTCCGAGACTCAGACACCGCACTTACAGGCCGATGCAATACTGTGCCCTCGGGCTAGCGCACCACTTAACACACAATTGGATGAGCATTTTGGATGCGCTAAAATAATTCCTGATGCAATATGGGGGTTAACGCCGTCCAAACCAGCGTGTAGCTAACACTGTTCATCACATGTAAATTCCATGTAGATGAGGCTATTAGCTATTACCCTGCGATTTAAAAAATTCCCACGCAGCCAACGCGCCCGTTGTAACATACAAAGTTTAGCACCAGCCCGGGAGCTGGCGTTAAGGCATGCCACGCTCAAGGGCTCAACCACACAAAACAAAAATCCTGCTTTCTGTGGTTTCTTCTGTTAGTATCGTTGGGATAATAAGTAGGAGGAACCAAAGAAAGCAGCATCATGCAAGTCTTGACAAAAAGAGAATTTCTGGGCGTGCTGTCTGGCGGGGAAGACAGCTCAGCTGCCGCTCGAACCGAGAGGTGAGCGCTACCCTCCAGCTGGCCAGGCTAGCGGGCTCCAGGGGCACTTGCCCAGGCGGCTCTGCTGCGGAGGGAAGGTGCCGACGATTAAAAATGCATTTAGTTACTCCATCACAGTGCCGATTGGTCCATTCACGGTCACATGACAGTGAAAGGACCAATCCCCTTTCAGAATGATGTCCTGAAAGGAGATTGGTCCTTTCACTGCAATCGGAAACAGCCCTGCCAGGGTGGGGAGGGAGCTCTGGCCAGGCTGTTGCAGGTGCACAGCTTCATCTCCTGGGCATTCGATGCAGAGCACTAGGGCCGCACAAATTATCCATTGCGTGTCCCTTTTAGCGCAGCAGCTCATTTGCCTGTTGCATCAAGTACTCAGCAGAGGTGGATGTGCGCATTAAAAAATATGCACCCAGTTTAGACACACATTTTTTACGAGCATGATATTGCATCGGCCTGTTAGAGATTTACATTGAGTGAAGAAGCAAGCAGAAAGTTACCCAGGCAACAACAGCCGGGATATTATTCAGCAGGACTTACCTAGGTAAGTCTGCCACTGTATATACTCACCCAGGTAACTTTAGGACTGTGATTTACCTAACAAGAATTAACCACCTAAATTTTTCCAGACAATGCTGAATATCAGCACTACCCAAATAAATTTAGGACACACCCCACTACTCTTCTTTTTACTCAGCTAAATTTTACCTGGGCAAAATGTTACCCAGATACAATTCTGCCAGACAGTGGGGCAGGAAATTGAAGTCTTGGGGTTTGCCTAGCTTGCTAAAGTTAGGTGGACCAAACCAGAAATGGAACCAGTTTTCTCTGTGCCCGGGGCCGAAATACAGAATTATGCCCCCCCCCCCCCCCCTTTCATTTAACAGTGTCTGCTCTGATACAGCACTTTCCCCTTTATCAACAAAGGCACAACTATCCTTATAGTGGTGGCAGCTTCAGTAATTCGCACCCCTCCCCTTTTCATCCTCGCCCACCCCCTGCCCAGCAACAGCAGCCCCTTCTCTCTTTTTGCCCCCTCCACAACCTACTGCACAGCAGCACTCCCTTTTTGGCTCCCCTCTTTACCCCTGCCAAGTGGCAGCACCCTCTCCTCTCCCTATTTCTGACTCTCCTCTCTCCTAGGCAGCCCCTAGCTTTCTCCTACACAAGTTTATTCATTGCAGTATACTGAAACAATTCTTGCTGTAGTTACACGGTTAGGTTCAATATTAGGAGTTACCATCCAGGAAAAAGATCTAGGCATCATAGTGGATAATACTTTAAAATCGTCGGCTCAGTGTGCTGCAGCAGTCAAAAAAGCAAACAGAATGTTGGGAATTATTAGGAAGGGAATGGTGAATAAAACGGAAAATGTCATAATGCCTCTGTATCGCTCCATGGTGAGACCGCACCTTGAATACTGTGTACAATTCTGGTCGCCACATCTCAAAAAAGATATAGTTGCGATGGAGAAGATACAGAGAAGGGAAACCAAAATGATTAGGGGATGGAACAGCTCCCCTATGAGGAAAGGCTGAAGAGGTTAGGGCTGTTCAGCTTGGAGAAGAGACGGCTGAGGGGGGATATGATACAGGTCTTTAAGATCATGTGTGACCGAGTAGAGTCTTGAACGAGTAGATGTGAATCGTTATTTACAGTTTCGAATAATAGAAGGACTAGGGGGCACTCCATGAAGTTAGCAAGAAGCACATTTAAGACTAATCTGAGAAAATTCTTTTTCACTCAATGCACAATAAACCTCTGGAATTTGTTGCCAGAGGATGTGGTTAGTGCAGTTAGTGTAGCTGGGTTCAAAAAAGGTTTGGATAAGTTCTTGGAGGAGAAGTCCATTAGCTGCTATTAATCAAGTTTACTTAGGGAATAGCCACTGCTATTAATTGCATCAGTAGCATGGGATCTTCTTAGTGTTTGGGTAATTGCCAGGTTCTTGTGGCCTGGTTTGGCCTCTGTTGGAAACAGGATGCTGGGCTTGATGGACCTTTGGTCTGACCCAGCATGGCAATTTCTTATGTTCTTATGACTGAGGATGTCCCCCAGAACAGATTAGGTAACCACTTCCCTAGGTCCTTCAGCCTTGCAGATCCTCCTCAATTAATTTTCAGGCTCAAAGGCTCTTCCTGCGTGTTTATAATTAAACTCTGCAAGTCCCCACCGCAATCGTTCCCAGAAGAATCCTGTAAAATCACATAACAGGTCATCATACTTTTAAATAATGTATGTTGTTTTGCAAAATATATGATTAAGAAATCATGTCACAGTGTCTGATGATTATTGGAAAAAGATTGTAAAAAAAAAGATCCCAAGGAATACCTAAATTTATCAATTAAGAAATCTATATTCAGCTGCTGTGAGGCTCTGCTAATTAGCTGGCTAAACGTATCCCCCTAAGTAGTGCTGAATATTCAGTTGCGTAGCTGCGTGACTGAATACACCCAGCTATCTTAAAGTTAGCAGGATAAGTTTATCTGGCCAACTTTAGGACAGCTAGGCAGGATGACCAGAGTTAGCCAGATAAATAAATAAATCTGAATATGGGAGTTAGGAAGATAACTTATCTGGCTAACTTTGTATCTCCCCGGAACGCCTCTCACTTATCAGGTCAAATTCTTGCTGGACAAATAGCCATCTAGAATTTAGCCAAGTAAGTGGCCAAATTTTAATTTTGCTGGATAACTTCAAATGCATTTGAATATGGACCTCTAAAAGGTATACATACTATATTGGTTAAAGTTAATCTCTGTGGCTGGCTGGGCTGAACTAGAATGTTTTCCCTTTACTACTCAACATAGGAAACATTCAAATTATGTTCTCACTTGAGTTACAGTGACACAAAGTCATCCAATTATCTGGTACTTTGTGAAGTAACACACAAATTCTACAAAAAGTCACTCAGAACCTATATAGAACGCCTGCCATACCAACTTAGCAATAACTCCCAGAGCTCAAACAGAAACAACCTTGCATGAAAAGGAAACACTGTAAATATTCCACCTGGGCCTAAAACACCAATACATCTTCTAGTGGGAAAAAGAACAAGACGGACCTATACAGATCCCTACACAGAACCTACATGAAACATAGAAACATATATAGAAACATAGAAATGACGGCAGAAGAAGACCAAATGGCCCATCTAGTCTGCCCAGCAAGCTTCACACATATTTTCTCTCATACTTATCTGTTTCTCTTAGCTCTTGGTTCTATTTCCCTTCCATCCCCACCTTTAATGTAGAGAGCAGTGATGGAGCTGCATCCAAGTGAAATATCTAGCTTGATTAGTTTGGGGTAGTAGCCGCCGCAATAAGCAAGCTGCACCCATGCTTATTTGTTTTACCCAGACTATGTTATTAGCCCTTATTGGTTGTTTTTCTTCTCCCCTGCCGTTGAAGCAGGGAGCTATGCTGGATATGCGTGACGTATAAGTCTTCTCCCATGCCGTTGAAGCAGAGAGCCATGCTGGATGTGCATCGAAAGTGAAGTATCAGGCCCATTTGGTTTGGGGTAGTAACCGCCGTAACAAGCCAGCTACTCCCCGCTTTGTGAGTGCGAACCCTCTTTTCTTCTCCCCTGCCGTTGAATCAGAGAACTATGCTGTATATGCATTGAAAGTGAAGTATCAGGCTTATTTGATTTGGGGTAGTAACCGCCGTAACAAGCCAGCTACTCCCCTCTTTGTGAGTGTGAATCCTTTTTTCCACATTTCCTCTTGCTGTTGAAGCTTAGAGCGATGTTGGAGTCAAGCCTGTGTATGTTTATTTAATAAGGGTATTGACTCCAGGCAGTAGCCATCATTCTGGCGAGTCACCCACTCTTCATTGGCAGCCTCTTGACTTTATGGATCCACAGTGTTTATCCCACGCCCCTTTGAAGTCCTTCACAGTTCTGGTCTTCACCACATCCTCCGGAAGGGCATTCCAGGCATCCACCACCCTCTCCGTGAAGAAATACTTCCTGACATTGGTTCTGAATCTTCCTCCCTGGAGCTTCAAATCGTGACCCCTGGTTCTGCTGATTTTTTTCCTTAGGAAAAGGTTTGTCGTCTTTTGATCATTAACACCTTTCAAGTATCTGAAAGTCTGTATCATATCACCTCTGCTCCTCCTTTCCTCCAGGGTGTACATATTTAGATTCTTCAATCTCTCCTCGTACGTCATCCGATGAAGATCCTCCACCTTCCTGGTCGCCCTTCTCTGTACCGCCTCCATCTTGTCTTTGTCTTTTTGAAGGTACGGTCTCCAGAACTGAACACAGTACTCCAGGTGAGGCCTCACCAAGGACCTGTACAAGGGAATAATCACTTCCCTTTTCTTACTCGATATTCCTCTCTCTATGCAGCCCAGCATTCTTCTGGCTTTAGCTATCGCCTTGTCGCATTGTTTCGCCGACTTCAGATCATTAGACACCATCACCCCAAGGTCCCTCTCCTGCTCCTTGCACATCAGCCTTTCCCCCCCCATTGAATACAGTTCATTTGGATTTCCACTCCCCATATGCATGACTTTGCACTTCTTGGCATTGAATCTCAGCTGCCATATCTTCGACCACTCTTCCAGTTTCCTTAGATCCCGTCTCATTCTCTCCACTCCTTCCGGCGTGTCCACTCTGTTGCAGATCTTAGTGTCATCCGCAAAAAGACAAAACTTACCTTCTATCCCGTCCGCAATGTCGCTCACAAAGATATTGAACAGGACCGGTCCCAACACCGATCCTTGCGGTACACCACTTAAAACCGCTCTCTCTTCAGAGAAGGTTCCATTTACCATCACACATTGTCTTCTGTCCGTCAACCAATTTGCAATCCAGGTCACCACCTCGGCACTCACTCCCAAGCTTCTCGTTTTATTCACCAGTCTCCTGTGCGGAACCGTATCAAAAGCTTTGCTGAAATCCAAGTATATGATATCGAGCGCTCTTCCTCTATCCAATTCCTTGGTTACCCAGTCAAAAAAGTCAATCAGATTTGTCTGACAGGATCTTCCTCTGGTGAATCCATGCTGCCTCTGGTCCATCAATTCTCAGGACTGTAGATAGTTCACTATTCTCTCTTTCAACAGTGACTCCATTACTTTTCCCACCACTGAAGTGAGGCTAACCGGTCTGTAGTTACCAGCCTCCTCTCTGTTCCCACTCTTGTGAAGCGGGACCACCACCGCTCTTCTCCAATCACTCGGCACCACTCCCGTTTCTAGGGATCTATTGAACAGGTCGCACAGCGGTCCCGCCAGCACATCTCTGAGCTCCCTCAATATCCTTGGATGAATCCCATCAGGCCCCATGGCTTTGTCCACTTTCAGATTCTTTAGCTCTTCCCATACATTATCTACTGTAATGGATTTTCCTCTGTTCCGCTTCCCTCCAGTTTCTTGTTGTGTAGAGATGGTCCTTCTCCAGGGTCTTCTTTAGTGAACACAGAGCTGAAGTATTCGTTTAATATTTCTGCCATTTCTTCGTCTCCCTCCACACATTGATCATTTCCACCTTTCAATTTCACTATACCACTTTGGACCTTTCTCTTTTCGCTGATGTATCTGAAAAATGTTTTGTCACCATATTTTATCTCCTTGGCAATCCTCTCTTCTGCTTGACTTTTTGCCAACTTGATTAATTTCTTTGTCTCCCTCAGTTGATACAAATATTCTTCTTTGTGCTCCTTCCTTTGGGATCTTTTGTATTTCTTGTATGCAGTTCTTTTAGCTTTAATTTTGTCAGCCACCTCCTTTGAGAACCAGATAGGTTTCATTTTTCTTTTGCTTTTCTTTACATTTCTAACATATAGAGCAGTTGCCTTGGCGATTGCTCCTTTTAGATTGGTCCACTGTTGATCCACATCTCTCTCATTTTCCCATCCATTTAGTTCTTCCTCTAGGTACTTCCCCATTTCCTCAAAGTCTGTGTTTTTGAACTGTAAAACTCTGGTCTTTGTGCTCCTTTTCCATATTCTTTTAGTGATATTAAACCATACCGTTTGATGATCACTGGTGCTGAGGTGGGCGCTAGGAGAATATTTCATCTCCATCTCCCACAGATGCTCACCAAATACAGAATAGGGGGATCACAAATTAGAAATAGAAATACGCAGATAAAAACTGAATTCTTCTTTGTTCTGTTATCCTCTTCTGTTCCCGCCCCCCTTCCTCTTTCTGTTCCCTGCAGATTGGAGGAGAGGGGGACCAAGAGAGGGAGGGGGCTTGGATTAGGGAGGGTCCTTCTTTGCTTTGCACTGTACTCTATTTATTCCAGGTTCATATCCATCTAGTTCCTTGTATGCTGCCTGGGAGGGGCTGGAGTAGGAAGGAGAGGGCTGATCTCTGCTGCGTTACATTTTGGGCACTGGCCAATAAAGACATCAGGACATAGCCTTGTGTGCTCATGCCCATAGGTAAAAGCAGCCTTGCTATTGACACCGGGGGCAGCTGCCCCCTTGCACCCCCCCCCCCCCAGTCCTGGGGCTATGGACAAAACCTTTTCAATGTGAACTTCATAAATGTTTTCTAAGGCATGAGTGGAAGAGGATTCTGGTTAGCTTGTTTACTGATCTCTAAGTTGCTGCCTGTACTAGTCTTCTAATGGGCACCAACCACTGAAAAGTGGAAGGTGCACGCAACATATCTATAGACACCCCTCATTAAAAAAGTGGAAGTTCTCATTATAGGAATGGATGACAGCTTAGGTTAGACTAGCTCAACACAGATTTGAGCCTGGTCTTTACTGGAGGCCAGATCAGAATTGCCACACCTATGTGTTTTTCAGGTTTTTCCTAAAGCTCTTCTGACTTGATATCTTCTCCACAGGTGTCCTAATTCAGACATGTACCTCTACTTTGGACAGCAATGTGACTCGAGGCTCCACAAGCCTGGGCTGATTGGGGGCACCACAACAGCTGTGTTAGTGCTCCTCATCATCATCGCCATCACCACTGTCATGTTCTGGCGGTCACGGAGGCCTCACAAATTCATAATCCATTCTCAGTAGGTCAAATTTTTGATGAATATTTACTCAAATGCTTAGAAAGGATTTTTCATTCTTATTTCTCTAACAAGTGGCAATAGTGGTGTTGCCATGATTAATACTGATTTTATGCAGAATATCCTTTTGGAATGGATTTTGCTGAATTGAGTTTAGCTGGTTCTAATTTGATCAAACCATCACTGCAGAAAAGGTGATTGCAGTGAAGTTTGCAGCATGTGATTTCTACCAATTACCCCTTTCCCCAAAATTAAATCCAAACTGATATATCATTTTATGATGACTACATGATGAACTCTTCTAAGGAACTGAATGGATTGCAATGTGCTAATTTTGAGGAAACAAATTATTAAATTTAATATTTGTCACAGAAAATTAAACTTCTGATTCAAGTGATTAACAGTGTATTCTGTGGATGTTTGTAGGAAAAAATTAGCAGATGATAAGAACTGGTTGGAAGAAGACCATGAGTGGACATCCCCACAGCATTTTAGCTACATAAATCCAGAATCAGCTTTATGGGAAGGTAAGGTCCATCCATTCCAATCTGTCCTTCATTCTCCAGAGAGAATAGATCACCAGACTCTCATATTCATTTATTTATCACCTTCCCAAAAAGATTCCAAAGTGATATACAATAAAATAACAGTATACAACAAATACAAAGGCAATAATATACAATAAATATAAGAAATGTACAAACTCACAAGTATTTGCCTAAAATTCATATCAATCTCTGATAATTAACTGAGTCAAAAGATAAGGCTTGTATTGCAGAGGTTTAATTATGTTTTGTTTTCTTGATTTTTATGGTTTTTTTTTTGAGCCAATATTCATTTTATGTTTTATGTTAATTTACTGTGAATGTGTCACTGTGAACCACTTAGAAATTTAAAAAAGCGATATAGAAATAAATAAATAAATAAATAGCAAATAAATAGCAAAACATCTAAATCTAAATACATATTTACTGCACTGCTCCCTCTCTCTGTCCCAAATTCCTAGTTTAATAGCTATACATCTTTTATCTCTATACATCTTTTATCTCTATTATTTTATTTTCCTTTAAATCTCCTTTTGCAGGGACAGAAAACAGCAACCTCTATTCCAGCAGAGAACTTTTCAAGTCCTGTCTTGAAAATGTGGACACAACTCTGCAGGTATGTATCTATGGGGTGGATTTATCAAAATGCGGTATGTACCGCATGCGATAGCAAAAGGGGCGTGGTTTATGCTAATGTAGTATTTATCGCATTTTGCAATGGTGAAGGTACGTCACCGCATGGTCCCGGCTGCTATCACACAGCCTAACGCATCTGAAAGAGGTGTTTTTAAAATTGGCGTTATGGCTCTGCGATACCTCTTCGCAGGCAGACTAACCCAGCCCACTATCCGCCCAGGTTTTGAATTTGCATCCCCTCTCCGCCCCTACTCCTCCCAGTTTTTGCATTTGCATCGCACCATACGATATGGTGCGATCGCATGCGGTAAACACGTTTTCGCATGCGTTAAAGGCCTATCGCATGCGAAAACGGGGCTTTTTCGCATGCGATAAGCCCTTAACGCATGCGAAAACACCTTACCGCATTTTGATAAATGACCCCCTTTGTGTGTTACGAAAATAGTTTGAGAGTTGAATTAATTTGGTGTGTAATTAGAAGTTTTAATTTAATTCTGATGGTATCTTTGTATTCAGAAAAAGTAGTCTGAGTGTTGATATAATTTTGAATTAATTCTGTGTTGAGTTTGAGGTTTAAAATGAATTATCAGTGTATCTTTGTGTTGCGTCCATCAGTCACAGACGGCTGCGACTGCTCTGCCTTACCTCTTTTTCTCCCCTTTCTCTCTCTTTGGGCAAGATGGCTGTCTCCGGTGCCGAGTGCCTCAGCGTTTCCAGACCAGCATGGATGGTCCCATCTCCATGCTTACTCCCGTGGCCTCCTAAGGCGCGAGGGCACACATCTCCGACGCTCAAATACACGTCATGGCGGGAACCTCGGGGGCAGCCCCACCGCATGCCGTCAGTACTTCTGGGTATATCTAGCCTCTGCTTCCGCTACTAATTTGAGTTAGCAAAGACTTTGCTTCGCTACTCTGCTTGCTCTAAGCTGTATGCTTAGACGCCACTTTGACGCTAAGGGCCTCGCTCCAGCAGAGGCTCTAGACATCTGCTCCTCAGGGGTCTCTCACTTACAACTTCCCTTCAGGGTCCTCACTAACCAAAACAACCGTTCCTCTGGGGTCTTTTCTATTCATTTCCAGGATATTGAAGCATTGGGTACTCAATCCTCAAGGTCCTATCTACTTCATATCCTGCACCACGGACCTTCAGTCCCACCATTCTACCATCAGGAAGATGCCTTCCCTCTGTGAGTACCTCTATGATCTGGAACTCCAATTCCTCCCACCAGCCATGGCGTTACTCACACTGCGGACTCCTGCCTATCGTGAACATCTGGGTGTGACTATACTTCTGAGCCTGTTGAGCGTATCAGCACTTTGTGGATCAGTGCCTTACCTTCCTGCTTCACCATCTATTACAGCAGTACAATAAAGACTCTATACATTCTGTGTCTGCTATCTGTGCCAGCCTATCGCAGTGGTTCCCTATGGGGCTCCTCCCCGTAGCCGGAGTCATCTCCATTGCGACCAAGGGTCCACAATGCCTCAAACACAACAGATTGCTAACTCCATGGACTCGGCTTGGCTCGCAGCCCTGCAGGTCATCCCTGGCCTAGCCCAGCGGATTACAGGACAACAAAAGTCTTTGGAGAACCTAGCTACTGCCTTCAATCAGTTACATGCTCAACTGAACTCTTCAGCTCCTCCTGTGAAGTAATTGCTGTCGCCAGTGGTAACCCTTAAGACCAATGTGCCTTTATCCTACACCTAGACGCTTCACGGGTGAAGCCAAGATGTGCAGAGGGTTCATCAATCAATGCAGCATGCATTCTTCATTTCCCACTGAGGCTTCAAAGACCACCTACATTCTGTTGTTCCTTGAAGGTCAAGCCCTGGCCTGGGCTTCACCGCTATGGCAACGTGAAGATCCTATTCTGAATGACCTACCAGGATTTCTACAACTTTTTAAGTCTGTGTTTGATGATCCGGCTCGCCAGACCATCACTGGATCTGCCTTGCTCAACCTTCAGCAAGGTAACAAGACACTTACAGACTTTGCTTTTGAATTTAAGACTCTAGCATCCGAACTTCATTGGGACACTGGATGCTTACGTGCCATATTCATGGAGGGTCTCAACTCTCACATAAAGGACAAATTAGTGGCTCGTGATTTGCCTGATTCCCTTGAGTCCCTGATGGAACTAGCATCATACTCAAGAGGCTAAGAGTCCACGAAAGTCTACAGAGGTTTCTAACCGTCCTATTACTTCCAGCTTACCGTCTGCATCCCTAGAGGAGGAAGAGCCTATGCAACTAGGCCGAAGCCACTTGACCTCTAAGGAGAGACGTTATTGCAAGCGCATGGGGTAGTGCATGTACTGTAGCCAATCGGGTCATGCTGTCCAAACCTGTTCCATTTGTCTGGGAAACTGACGGACCTAGGATCTGTGGGAGGATTTCTCCTGGGCCTCACCTCTCCTACTCCTCATTACCTTTACCTGTATCTCTGCTTTGCGGAGGTCTCGAATCTGGGTGTGACTATACTTCTGAGTCTGTTCAGCATATTGGCACTTCGTGGATCAGTGCCTTACCTTCCCTCTTCACCATCTATTACAGCAGTACAATAAAGACTCTATCCATTCTGTGTCTGCTATCTGTGTCAGTCTATCGCTGTGGTTCCCCATGGGGGTCCTCCCCATGGGCGGAGTCATCTCCATTGCGACCAAGGGTCCATAATGCCTCAAACACAACACTTTGTATATGGAAAAGCTCGTTTGAGAGTTGAATTAATTCTGCATGCTTTGCTCTGAGAAGATGTGAGATAGTTACTGACAAGTAATTAGAGGTGTCTGCTTCTCACCTTCCCTACCAATCTCCAACTGATCCCAGTAATAATTTTTTTATACATGAACTGTTATCCCTATTGGGATGAAAATAATTTTCAAAATAACAGCTCTAGGTGGTTGATTTGCAGATGACTCACCACAGGAGACCATGATCCCTTGGTCCACACCACACTGATGTGTCTTCCATCCCTGGGTGGAAGCATTGGTAGACAGAGCCACTAGATGTGGTCATACGTACAGTGGGATATATTTACTGTTTGGGATTTTGCCAGGTACTTGTGAACTGGATTGGCCACTATTGAAGACAAGATACTGAACCTGATGGACCCTTGGTGTGACCCAGTATGGCAATTCTTATGTTCTTATATTCTTATGAGAGTCCCAACTTAAAAACTTCTGGATTCATCCACCACTCAAGGGATGTTCTTATTCTGAGGGTCTTGGAGATTTGTGGAATAAAGGCTGGTATTGCTGATCCCATTGGCTTTGGTGCACTACTGAAGGCCCTGCGTGTGCACGCAAGTCAGAGGAACCACATAAACCTCAGCAGCAATGTGTCTGAGAAGGACCAGGACTACCTTGCTTACAATTGGTCCTGTTGAAGAAGAGACCTTACTAGGCCCATGAGCATTGTGGTACTTTAAGTGAATCTATATAGGCTCCTATGAACTGGTTGACTCAGAAATGTTGACTCAGAAAAGTTGACCAGGAAACCCAGGGATTTAAGGAGCCATATGGTCTTTTCAAGGGACTCCAAAACTCCTGACAAAGATGGACCTGTCACTACCCAATCATACAGGTATGGGAACATGCAAACTCCTTGCCAGTGAAGTTGTACTCCCATGACTACTCGGCATTTTGTAAACACATTTGTGCATTGGTAATGAGTGTTCTTCTCCGCAAAACTGAGGAAGTTCCAATGGACAAGAAAAATGGCAATGTGTATATAAGCATCTTTCAGATCCAGATCACATATCTGATCACTCAGTAGAATGAAAGAAAATTTTGAGGGAGTTCATTCTGAACCTCTCCTGAACCAACAACTTGCTCAGTCACCCACAAGTCTAGGCATCAATCCACAAGTATAAGCATCAACCCCCCTGATTTATGCTGAAGGATCATCTTCACCTCCAGCTGCAGTTAGGCTGATTAAGAAGTGTTGGAGATGAAGACTGAAATCTGTTAGCTCAGAAGAAAGCAAAAGTAATATAAGCAGTAGCCTAACTCCACAATTTTCATAAGAACATAAGAAATTGCCATGCTGGGTCAGACCAAGGGTCCATCAAGCCCAGCATCCTGTTTCCAACAGAGGCTGAACCAGACCACAATAACCTGGCAATTACCCAAACACCAAGAAGATCCCATGCTACTGATGCAATTAATAGCCAGTTAATGTACTTCTCCTCCAAGAACTTATCCAAACCTTTTTTGAACCCAGCTACATTAACTGCACTAACCACATCTTCTGGCAACAAATTCCAGAGCTTTATTGTGCGTTGAGTAAAAAAGAATTTTCTCCGATTATTCTTAAATGTGCTACTTGCTAACCCAACTGGTCCTTGGTAACTCAGAGACAAGCTGAGAAGGAGTCAACCCTTCCCTCCAGTGAAGGAGGCAGAAAGTTGTTATCAAAGTCATCAAAAACTGGTCCTAAACTTAGGCTGCATTTGCTGCTGAGCCTTTGGCTCATGCCTTTTCCTCTAATGAACTTGAGCAGATAGCTGCTACTGGTGAAAAGTGGGAGGAACCTAATGACAGTGAAAAAAGCAGAAGGGTTATCTTTAGAAGAATGGACATTTCTAGGAAAAATACTGGCATTGGGTAGGAGCTAGTTGGTCCCCCAATGCAGCTCATAACAACTGTAAAGTGGCTTAGTCTTCCTTAATCAGGGCCACTGTCTCTTGAATTTAATTGCTGAATAAGTTGTAGGATATATCTGGAAGACAATCATGCAAGTCTTCTTGGAGCCCACTTGCTCACAACTATGCAAGCCTTCAGGCTCCTATGGAGGTAGCCAAAGTCCTGATCATAGAATCAAAAGCTTGGTAGACAATATGGACAAGGTGCTTCTCACATTCCTCCATGACCTTCACTACTCAATGGAAGTCAGCCTTCTCTGGGTCTGATGATTCCATCAAAGGCTTTTAGTTGTGCATGCATTTTTGCAAATACTTCACCATGTGGAACTGGTAGACTGGAATCCAGGAACTCAGCATGGATCCCTTGAAGAGTGTTGGATTGATCATGAGTGTGTCTAGCACACTTCAATACTGACTTAATCCCCATGGAATAGTGTGGTAGTTGGACCACTCCAAATTATGTGGAGGTCTGGGCCTGTATTTGAGACCAGATTTCCAGGCAACCAGAAGGCACAATATTGGCATCTGCATATATTTTTTTCTTTTTTTCTCCCTTTTCCTTTCACTTCTTTTCTCCTTCCTCTCTCCCTTTTACTCCTTCTTTCTTCCTCCCTCCCTCTCTCCTTCCCTTCCTCCTCTTCTTTCACCTTTTCCCCTCTTGGGTCTCTTAATTTACATCATTACCCCTCATTCTCTTTAAATTAGTTTCTCCAAGGAAAAACCCTTCATAATATCTAACAAGCTATAAAATATAATAACAGATAAAATAAGGCTATATGATATCATGATTAAAAGACAAGTTTCGATCAACTTTCTAAACCTTTCAAGACAGATTTCTTTTTTAATTTTCACTGGTAACATATTCCATAAAAAGGACCCTGAACCATAAATAACCACTCATGTTATACATCTAATCATATAAACTGAAAAGAGAAAAATTCCAAATGTAATTGTGTTGCTGAACGTAGTGACCTTGTAGGCTGATAGAGTTTCAAATCCAAATTAAAAACCAGAGATACAAGCCCATTGATACCTTTAAAAATGAAAATTAAAACCCTGAACTGATTCGCCAAATTATTGGGAGCCAGTCATATTGAGTGAAAGTTGGAGTAATATGTTGCCGTAAAGAAAGCCCATAAATAATTCTTGCTGCTAAATTTTGGACATATCGAAAAGCTCATAGTAGTCTGTGGTAAACCAAGATACAATATGTTGCAATAGTCAAGTGGTGTCACAATTAGAGAATAAACTGTTGTTTTTAAACCATTTTCTTCAAAAAATAGCTGGGAGTCCCTCTGTGCTGGAGTAGGAAGAGAGATGTCCTCTTCAAACATAGAAACATAGAAATAACAGCAGAAGAAGACCAAACGGCCCATCCAGTCTGCCCAGCAAGTTTCGCACTTTTTTTTTTCTCATACTTATCGGTTACTCTTGGCTCTTAGTAACCTTTTGGTTCTATTTCCCTTCCACCCTCACCATTAATGTAGAGAGCTGTGTTGGAACCGCATCTAAATGAAATATCTAGCTTAATTAGTTAGGGGTAGTAACTGCCCCAATAAGCAAGCAAGCTACACCCATGCTTATTTGTTTACCCAGACTATGTATTTCAGTCCTTGTTGGTTGTTGTCTGTATATAGATCCACTTTTCTTCATTCCCCCTGCCATTGAAGCAGAGAGTTATGCTGGATATGCATTGGATCATCCTCATTAAATGCTGCTTGTAAAGCCAAGGAGCTATATCTGCCGTGACAGCAAATGGCTCTGAGGCATTCCACATTGGTTGTGTTTACAGCTCCTATCGAACAGCACCTTAGTTCATGGATGGTACCAGCAGTGTTTCCTTCTTCATCATAGCATCATGACCTGAGATGGATCCAGGAACTGGATCCATCTCAGGTCAGGGGTTGCATGAGGATGAGCAGCCCTGCTGCTCATCCTCATGCAAAGGCTTTAGATTCTTGCTTGCCAGTGCCTTCCTTAGGGACATCATCTTCCAGGTGTGATGTTGCTCTATTCTAGGAGACATCTGACCATAGCTGCAGCAGCTGGAGGAGATGTGGTCCAGGCCAAGATAGCAATAGCAGACAGAAGGGAGGCAATATTCAGTCACTCAGCTAGTTAACCGGATAAACTTACCCAGCTTACTTTTAGCTGGATAGGTCCGAATACAGGGACGGCTCTCTAATGAGGTAGGGGGATGTGGCCATCTGAAGTAGCAAAAGTTTGGAGTGGCAAAAAGTGCCCCTCAAAGTGCCCAGAGGCCACCTCACCTTGCTGCCAAGAGGGCGCTAAACTCGATCTAATGAAAGAGGCCACAAGGCAGATCCCACCCTGCCGGCGGCTGAAGATCGGAAGAGGCTGCGAGGCTGCCGGCAGATCCCAACCCACCAGCTGCTGGAGATCCGAAAACACCATGGAGCCACCAGCGGCTCCCATTCCGCTGGTGGCTGAAGATTGAATGGAACCACGGTGCTGCCGGCAGATCCCAATATGCCAGCACTCAAACAGCAGCAGCACGGTGGATTATGGTGGCTCAGATGGTGGAGTAGTATCTCAGTGGTCAGCTGGCATGAAGCGGGGTCGCTGGTTGCACATCCGTCAGAAGCTGAAGCAGCAGGCTGCATGACCTGAGCTAGAGTAGGCTGCAACTGCAGGGTCCTGCAGCTATCAAGAGCTTGAGTATAATGCCAGTGAACCTACTCGAGAAGGAGAAAGAATCCTGTCCATGGTCTGCACTGAAGAAGGAAGCTGCTTCTACTACTACTTGTGCTTGGGGGAGAGAAGTGAGTGATAGAAACTGTGTGTCTGTGTGTGCATATATGTATGAGTGCTTGAGTCTGCGTGTATGAGAGAGAAATGCTGTGTGTGTGTGTATTTTTGTGAGGAAGGGAGCATGTGTGTTAGAGAGGGAGTGTGCAAGCATTGTGAGAGGGAAGGAACATGTGAGAGGAAGTGTGTGTGTGAGCATGTGTGTGCGAGTGTATGTGTGTGCAAGCATGTTATTGAGAGAGGGAGTATGTGTGTGTGTGTGTATGTGAGGGGGAGCATGTATGTATTTGAGCATATGTATGAGAGGGGGAGCATATGTTTGTATATATAAGAAAGAGGGGAGAATGTTTGTGCTCCTCACTCCACTAATCCACGACAATCTCAGGGTGACTGGAAATAAAAAATTCCCAGATATGGAGAGCGTAAATTTTTAAAAACCTTATTATTTTTATTTTTTAAGTGTTGTTTGATGTGTCTTCTTTTTTTTAAATATTTTATTGGGATTTGGGAAATTTTTAAAACATTGTATATGAGATTTTAATTATTGGATCTTCTATTTGTCAACTGTTTTTTTAAATATTCTTTTTATTGCTATGTTTTACTATTATGATTATGAATTTTGTATATTTCTTGATTTTATTGTTTGGTGTTTGAGGAATGGTGATAGTTCTGTTTTTTCATTGTTGTAGTGCATTGAGAAAGCAAGCCTGTGTGTGTATGAAAGCCTGCATGTATATGAGAGCGAGCCTGCATGTGTGTGAAAGAGAGAGAGTGTGTATAAGAGCATGTGTATGTGAAGGAGTGAAAGGAAGTATGTGAGAAAATGTGGGGGAGTGTATGAAAGAATAAATATGTTTAAATATGTGTGTAAGAGAGAGAGAATAAAATTTTGTGCAGCCTTCCTTCCTCCAATCCACAACAATCTCAGGGTGACTGGAAATTAAAAGATCACAGGTATGGACAGTGGGAGATTTTTTTTTTTTAATCCTTAATAGTTTTAATTTTGGTCATTATTACATGTCTGCTGTTCTGCAACATTTATGTGAGTTTTTAATTATTGGATATTGTATTCATCGGCTATCTTGACTTATTTGTTCTTTTTATTAGCTTGTTTTTTTTATTATTAGATTTTTGAGAGGAGTGATGTTTCTGTTTTTCAATTGTTGCACTGCATAATACAGTTGGGCGTGTTGCGGTTTCCAGTTCATTTTTTGTCGGCAAGTTTCTATTTATACTTTATGGTATCTCTATTCTGTGTTTGGTATGGGTCTGTCTGTATTATACATGCATGAGGTATTCTGCTATTGCAGGAGTGGCCAACCAGCATCTTGTGAAATGCATGCATTGGCTGTGGTATCAGTGAGTCTCCTGCAGTGTGGGTGCTGAGAAGGTATGGGAATGGGAAAGGGAAAAAGAGGGGGCTGCTGCAGGCTATCGAAGAGCTGATAGCAAGAATTTTACATAGTGTGGCAGTACTGGGCTGGGGGGTGGGGGCATCACTGAGTGAGAACATGAGCAGCAGCACAACAGCAGAATGTGTATGTGTGTGTAGTTCTCTTTTGTGTCTTGAAAGTGACTGTGTTGAGTGACTGTGTTTCTGATGGAGTGTGTGTATGTGCGTGACAGCATGAATGTTTGTGTGTGTGTATATAAGAGGAGAAAGTTCCCCCTTCCGTGTACAAATCCATGGAAATCTCAGAGTGACTGGAAATCAAAAGTTCCCAGGTATGGAAAGCGGGATTTTTAAAATCCTTATTAGTTTTAATTATTGGCTGTTATGTGATGTCTGCTATTTTGAAATATTATTGACATTTGGAAAATGTTATATTTTTTATGAGTTTTTAATAATTGGCTATTATTCTATTCATTAGCTGTTTTGAAATATTATTTTTATTAATGTTTTTACAATTATGATTTTATATTCCTTGATTTTATTTTGTGGAATTACATTTCTATTTTTACACTGCTCTACATACAGTCTGGCTTATTGAAGTTTCCAGTTCATTTCTGTTTATACTTTATGGTCTCTTGATTGTGTAGGTACCTATAGCAGGCTGGCTTGGTCTCTTTTCCTAAAAGAAGGTGTATTGGTGTTTTAGGGCCTAGTGTAATATTTGCAGCATTACCTTTTCAGTTAGAGTTTTCACTGTTTGAGGGCTGGCAGTTAGTGCTCTTTTAGTATGGGAGGTTTACTATATTGTATTTGTAATTCAATTTATGCTGGGCTTTCTGAGGGCAAAGCCCACACCCAACAAACATTACAATAAGCCTAATACAACATGCATTCCAAATGTGCCTTTTTTTTCAGGGTTGTGATAACTTGTAACATTTTTACCTCAGAAGACAGTTCTCTCAATGTCCTTTTTCATATAAAATTGATTATAAATGCAGACTTTTTAATTGTGTGTGGTGAGAGCAGGGGGGTACGGGCACAGGACTATAAATTTTGCCTATAGTACCTAATGCCTTTGCCCAACCCAGAGATAGTGTGCCACACAAAGACCCCCACCATTCAACCATCTCCCACTTCTCCAGGGCAAAATGCTGGGGAAAAGCTGAGAGGTAGGTCTGAGGGTTCTTTGGAGTATGTCAGGTATGCCAGCTTCCCAGAAACATTATCATTGACAATACCTGCCACTCGCCTGGGAACTCTGACCCTGATTTCCCCTTCCACAGCACTTGAAATCACCAAAAGGGCCAGACTCTAAAGGGTCCCCTTTGCACTTCTTGATGATTTTATCTGTACCGTGCCTTAAAGGAGAGTCTCATCCCTCACCTCAGGCAGCAGATTGCCTTGAGTTGCCCCTGCCCAGATATGTTTATCCAGCTAACTTTAGACAGGTCAGAATATTGGAGCTAGCTGGATACTTTATCCAACTAACTCCGTTCCTCCCGAAACAATTCCAGAACCTTTCTCCTACCATCTTCCATGCCTGCTTGTTGACAGAGAATAATTTGAGATATGGTTTCATAAGCTTAGATCTTCAACCTCTTCTTTAATTCAAACTCACAATCAATTTTTTTATCCCTTTCATCAATCTCTCTTTTATAGGTATCTGTGAAAAGGCCTGAGATAATTATAGACTTACCACAGTGATTATTCACTTGGATCATCTATGGCAATCTTTACCAAGAAGAGTCATTTCCACAAGGTTAATAATGAAGTTCACAGCTCTAGGCACTTCTGAGCAAGTCATAGAAACAGATGATATGATGCGATGGAAACCAACCATGGAACAGCAAGGAAAACTTGACCCCTCAAGAAAGGTTCTGGCACTTTATGAGAAGTTCTGGTCTACAGGGAAAACAAGGAATTTGTCCAGATGGCAATGTTGATTCAGAATGGTCAACATTCCCTGGCTATTTTGATGGATGATTTTGGACAGGGGTTAATTCATGCTGTATTCATGCTTTATATATGCTTGGGATTCTCTTGATGATCTGCTCTTCAGCTGTCTGTCATATATTGATATATTACATGTTTTGGCATGATACCTACATGGGGTTTTGATGATGACCCCACAACACACTGTTCTCACATTGCAGAATTATCCATGCTGATTCTTGTGTCATATATTCATAGTAATTTAAAATGTACTGGCAAATAAAAACCACTTATTTCATGTAAAGGAGTCCATGTAAGACCCTCTATTTTATGACAACCCACAAGGAAATCCTGGTTGAAAGGCATGTCCTCTGGGGAGAGTGTTAAGAAGGCAGATCCCAGAGAGGATAGGAGGCCAAAGACACGACTAGGAGAAAGTAGGAACTTTGCTAAATGATTTTTTTTTGTATTCCTTTTAAGTGGATTACATTCATGTACTGCAGGCATTTCCCTATTCCCAGAGAGCTTATAATCTATGTTTGTACCTGAGGCAATGGAGGGTAAAGTGATTTACCCAAGGTCACAAGGAGTAAAACTGGGACTTGAACGCTGCTCTAACCACTAGGCTACTCCTCCATTCAGGTGCATAAATTGATGATTTTCTATTTCCAGCCCTGCTGAGGTAAGCAGGCTTGTGTTTTGTTAAATTTTTTATTGCAATTAACAAAAACTGCAAAAGGATAGCCAGAGTCCATGTTCCCTTTAATTTGGTCCACTGTTGTTCCACCTCTCCTTTTTCTCCCAGCCTTCTAATTCAACCTCCATTTTTTTCTTCCATTTACCTTATTTTTACTTTTGTACCTTTCCTCTCTTTCCCTTCCGTCCCATAACAATAGCAAGTCCCACAGCAACAATTTTATTCTATTTTTTTATTTACCTTAGTAGATATTTGATTTATTTCTAGCTAGAATTTGTTCCAGCTATTAATTAATTTTATGTATTTTAATTTTTATTTATTTTTATCGTTTCTTTATAATTTTTATTTCTATTTTTATTTTTATCTTTTCCAACGTAAACCACTTTGACAAAACCGATTTTATAAAGTGGTATATAAATACTTTTAAATAAATAAATAAAATGTCCCCATTTCGACAAAGTGTGTATTTTTGAAAGTCAAAGCTCGAGTCTTCATGTGACTTCTCCGCATCCTGTTTGCGATGTCAAACCATACTATTTGATGATCAATGGTGCTGAGGTGGGCACCTAACCGGACATTTGAGACATTATCCCTGTCACTGAGCACTAGGTAGAGTATAACTCCCTCCCTCATGGGTTTCATTACCATTTGTTTGAAGAGAGCCCCTTGCAGGGCATCCACTATCTCTCTACTTCTGGTCGATTCCATGGAAAGGATTTTCAAGTCTACGTCCGGCAGATTAAAGTCTCCAACAATTAACACTTCTCCCTTCTTTCCCACCTTTTGGATGTCTTCGACCAGATCTCTGTCTAGTTCTTCCATTTGAGTCGGAGGCCTGTAAACCACACCAGTAAAAATGAATGCACCATCATCTTTTTTTAGGATGGCCCATAATGCTTCTTCTCTACTCCACATTCCTTGCAGTTCAGTAGCTTGGGTATTGTTTTTGACATAAAAAGCTACTCCTCCCCCTTTTCTGTCCTCTCTATCCTTGCTCAACAAGTTATAGCCTGTTATAGTCGTATCCCAAACGTGAGATTCCATGAACCATGTCTCCATAACAGCAACAATGTATAAGTCCACCTCCACCATTAGGGCTTGCAGGTCTGGGATTGTATTGCCCAGACTATAAGCATTTGTGCTCATAGCTTTCCAGTGTCTCTCGTTCAGTTTACTGCTTATCTTGGACTTGTTTTTTGCCTTATTCAGCTGACTTTTGTAATCCTCTTTGTTGCGTCCATCAATCTCAAATGGCTTCGACTTTTGTGCCTCACCTTTCTCTCTGCTCTCCCCACTACCCTTGGGAAGATGGCTACTGCCGTGTCTGCTTGCTGCACTCTCCGGCGTCCCCGGAACGGCTATGGCAGAGCCTCATGCCATGATCTCCTAAGGGCCTCCTAGGGTGCGCGCGCGCATGCCACCCACGTCTTTATCCACGTCATGGCGGGAACCTTGGGGGCATCCCCCTCGAGTGACGTCACGCCATCCAGGTATTTAGCCTGCCCTTGTTTGCTAGCTAATCGAGTTAGCAAGGATCGAGATTGGATTGGTGAATGGATCAAAAGCCTCCAGTCTGAGCTATTCTGCTGCTTCCTTGCTGCTGCTGGAAGCTCTCTCTGCCCTTCGGGGTATTTCTGTATCCTGGGTACCCGCTCCTCCGGGGCCCTTTGCTTTCTTTCAGGTGCCTATATGGGATCAGGTACTCTCTCCTTAAGGGCCTGCTCTCCCTGGCTCGGTGCCTGTATTCAACTACTTCTGACTGCTGGAATCACCACCTATACAGCTACCAACTTAGTGAGTAATCTAACATTGTCAGTCTGTCTCATCTACAGCTCTGCTGCACTGGGAGCCTGCAACTGGATCTCCCTATACTATCTTTGTGAGATAGTATAGCAGTCCAGGGATCCTCTACCGAGGATCCCTGGACTTCTACCTCTGGATCACCTCACTACTGCCACTTCTGATGGAACACATCAGCTGTATAATAAAAGACAAATCTCGGTGTTTGCATGTCTCGAGTCTAGCCTAGTACTGTGGTTCCTCACAGGGCTCCTCCCTGTGGGTGTAGTCATCACTACAGTACCCAAGAATCCACTCAAACACCTCAAAACATAACACTCTTCACCCATTTCCTTTGGTTTTGTATTTGGTTTTCTTTTTATTTTCAGAGGGTGACATTCCAATGTCCTTCTACCACCCCCATCATTTAATTTAAATGTCTTATGACATAGGATTTGAATTTATCCCTTACTATCCTTTTTCCTGCTAGAAACAGATATAAACGAACACAAAAAAAAGGAAATGCAACGTAACTTCACTATGTAGTTGCCAAAAAATGTCACTTATTATTCTTTTTTTGTATTTTCTTTTTGAATTTTATTTCTTAAATAATTTATCAAAATGTAAGTATTATTATTAATATTAATGTCGCATCAGCAAGCCTGTCAGCGTGTTTCTGCAATTAAGTAAGAGATTGCCCGGTCTATTCAATCATTTTGGTTTTAGATGGTGTAAATCATACCTCCCGACAGTCTTTGAAAAAAATCTCAAGGCATTGAATATCTCATATTACAGTAGAGGAAAACTAAGAGAGTTGAATATCCAGGACACTCGTCTAAGTTAGCTCAATGACGGCTGAAGTTTCGCATTACCCGCTTCATCAGGAGCCTAAGTATATCATCTTACAATTGGATATTCATTTTACCTCCTTTCATGTTCCAACATGGGACAGTAAGTCTCCCACTTATTTTTCAAAAATAGACGTTCCAGGCATCCACCACCCTCTCCGTGAAGAAATACTTCCTGACATTGGTTCTGAGTCTTCCTCCCTGGAGCTTCAAATCGTGACCCCCTGGTTCTGCTGATTTTTTTCCAATGGAAAAGGTTTGTCATTGTCTTTATATCATTAAAACTTTCCAAGTATCTGAAAGTCTGTATCATATCACCTCTGCTCCTCCTTTCTTCCAGGGTATACATATTTAGATTCTTCAATCTTTCCTCATAAGTCATTCAATGAAGACCCTCCACCTTTTTGGTCGCCCTTCTCTGGTCCACCTCCTTCCTGTTTCTGTCTCCTTTGAGATATGGTCTCCAGAACTAAGCATAGTACTCCAGGTGAGGCCTCACCAAGGATCTGTACAAGGGGATAATCACTTCCCTTTTCTTACTCGATATTCCTCTCTCTATGCAGCCCAGCATTCTTCTGGCTTTAGCTATCACTTTGTCACATTGATTCACCGACTTCAGATCGTTAGACACTATCACCCCAAGGTCTCTCTTCTGCTCCGTGCACACCAGCCCTTCACCCCCCATCGAATACAGTTCTTTTGGATTTCCACACCCCATATGCATGACTCTGCACTTCTTGGAATTGAATTTCAGCTGCCATATCTTCGACCACTCTTCCAGCTTCCTTAAATCCCATCTCATTCTCTCCATTCTTTCCAGCATGTCCACTCTGTTGCAGATCTTAGTGTCATCCGCAAAAAGACAAACCTTACCTTCTATCCCGTCCGCAATGTCGCTCACAAAGATATTGAACAGGACCGGTCCCAACACCAATCCTTGTGGCACTCTGCTTAACACCGCACTCTCTTCAGAATAAGTTCCATTTACCATCATACAAGGTCTTCTGTCTGTCAACCAGTTTACAATCCAGGCCACCACCTTGGCACTCACTCCTAAGCTTCTCATTTTATTCACCAGCCTCCTGTGCGGGACTGTATCAAAAGCTTTGCTAAAATCCAAAAAGATAACAATCGAGCGCTCTTCCTCGATCCAATTCCTTAGTCACCCAATCAAAAAAGTCGATCAGATTGGTCTTTTAGGACCTTCCCTTGGTGAAACCATGCTGCCTCTGGTCCATCAATTCTGCTGCTTGTAGACAGTTCACAATTCTTTCCTTCAGCAGCGACGCCAATACCTTTCCCACTACCGAGGTGAGGCTAACCGGCCTGTAGATTCCAGCCTCCTGTCTGCTCCCGCTCTTGTGAAGCAGGACCACCATCGCTCTTCTCCAATCACTCGGCACCACTCCCGTTTCCAGGGAGCTATTGAACAGATCACACAGCGGAGCTGCCAGCACATCTCTTAACTCCCTCAGTATCCTGGGATGAACCTCATCAGCCCCATGGCTTTGTCCACCTTCAGTTTTCCTAGATCTTCCCATACATTCTCTTCCATAAACAGAGTTTCATCCATTCCGCTTCCCTCCAGTTTCTTGTTAACTAGTGTCGGTCCTTCTCCGGGGTCTTCTTTAGTGAGTACGGTACTGAAGTATTCGTTTAATATTTCTGCCATTTCTTCGTCTGTCTCCACCCATTGATTCTTTTCACCTTTCAATTTCAGTATACCACTTTGGACTTTTCTCCTTTCACTGATGTATCTGAAAAATGTTTTGTCACCTCGCTTTACCTCTTTGGCAATCCTTTCTTCCGCTTGAATTTTCACTTTCTTGATTGCTTTCTTCTTCTCCCTCAGTTCCACCAGATATTCTTCCTTGTGTTCCTCTCTTTGGGATTCTTTATATTTCTTGAACATGTTCCTTTAGCTTTTATTTTGTCAGCCACCTCCTTTGAGAACCAGATAGGTTTCATTTTTCTTTTGCTTATCTTTACCTTTCTAACATATAGATTAGTTGCCTTGGTAATTGCTTTTAGTTTGGTCCACTGTTATTCCACATCTCTCTCGTTCTCCCAGCCTTCTAGGTTTTCCTCCAGGTACTTCCCCATTTCATCAAAGTACGTGTTTTTGAACTGCAAAACTCGAGTCTTTGTGCTACTTCTCCATATCCTATTTGTGATATGAAACCATACTGCATGATGATCACTGGTGCTGAGGTGGGCACCCACCTGGACATTAGAGACATTATCTCCATTAGTGAGAACTTAGTCAAGTATAACTCCCACCCTTGTGTGTTCCATTACCATTTGTTTGAACACAGCCCCTTGCAGGGCATCCACTATCTCTCTACTACTGTTAGATTCTGCAGAAGGGATTCTCCAGTCTACATCCGGCAGATTAAAATCTCCAACAATCACCACGTCTCCCTTCTTTCCCATCTTTTGGATCTCTTCAACTAGATCTTTGTCAAGCTCTTCCATTTGATTTGGAGGCCTGTAAACCACTCCAATAGAAATGGAAGCCCCATCATCTTTTTTTAGGTCGGCCCATAGTGCTTCTTCTTTGCTCCATCTTCTTTGTAACTCAGATGTTTGGATATTGTTTCTGACATAAAGAGCCACTCCTCTCCCTTTCCTGCCTTTCTGTCCTTCCTTAATAAGTTATAGCCCGGTATTGCCGCATCCCAATCATGAGATTCCGTGAACCTCGTCTCCGTGACAGCAACAATGTCCAAGTCCACTTGCAGATCTGGGATTTTATTGCCCAAACTACGAGCATTTGTGCTCATAGCTTTCCAGCTTTTCTCGTTCAGGTTACTGCTTTTCTTGGACTCCTTTTGTGACTTATTTAGTTGAGTTTTGTTATCCACTTCACCCTTTTCCATTGCATTTGTATTTGGGGGGTGATATTCTAATTTCTTTCTACCACCCCCGGCTTCTAGTTTAAATGCCTTGTGACATAGGATTTGAATTTATCTCTTAGGATTCTTTTTCCTGCCATAGAGAGATGTAAGCCATCTTTGACATATAGCTTTTTGTTGTTCCATACATGGCCCCAGCCCCCAATAAATCCAAAACGTTGTTCCTTACACTAGGAGTTGAGCCATATATTGAAGTTATCAATATGGTTTAGTCTCTCCTTCCCCTTTCCCTGAACAGATTACACTTCTGAAAAAGCGATGGTTGTGGCCATGTGACTAATCTGTTTCGATAGAGACTGGAAATCTCTCTGTACCGCTTGGATGCTGTTACTAGCAAGGTTGTTGGTTCCCATATGGATGATAATATCAGCTTTAGAGTTTTTGCTGTCTTCTTGGATCGTTCTATCTGAAAGGCATTTCTGCCGGCCAATGATCCTGGGAGGCATTTAACTGTAATGCTTCCCTCTAGAAGAGTTCCCAAATTAGTGCCTCTGATGATAGTCACCCAGCACAATGAGCTTTCTTCTTTGGTTATTGATTGTATTTTGGAATTTCTGTATGCATTGGGTTTCTTCTTTCTTTTCAGATATTAAGGAATTGCTAAATTTCTAAATTATCTTGTTTCTAATTCTTTATCCAAGTGGACTATATTATTTATTTATTTTTATTTATTTAAGTTTTTTATATACCAACATTCAAGACGAGGTCCCATCATGCTGGTTCACAAGAAACAGGGGTGCAATTATAATAACTTAACAACTTGAACAGTAGTGTAGAAAAAGCAGTTACATGTAACAAGGAAATATAGAACTTGGAGTAAGAAGGAAAAAGAAGATCAGATAATTACATATAATAACATTGTAAGAGGTGGCTGTTAATGATATTGCTAGCGAAGTGTGTTGATTGATGGGAGTTAAATAATGTTGGAGTTAGGAAAGGCCTGCGTGAACAGCCAGGTCTTGAGTCTTTTTTTGAAGGTTGAGATGCTGGGTTCCATTCTAAGATCTGGGGGAATGGAGTTCCATAAGGTAGGACCGGCTGTGGAGAAGGCCCGATCTCTTAGCGTAATGTGTCTGGTGGTTTTAGCTGGGGGTACTTGAAGTGATCCTTTGTAAGCATCTCTTGTCGGTCTTGTTGAGTTGTGTAATCGGAGGGGGATGTGAATATCAATTGGGGCTAATTGATGGATGTTTTTGAATATGGTGAGAATGGCCTTGTAGATTATTCTGAAGTGGATGGGCAGCCAGTGGAGGCCCATCAGGATAGGAGTTATGTGTTCTCTTCTCCTGGTGTTAGTGAGTATACGGGCGGAGGCATTTTGGACCATTTGCAGTGGTTTGGTGTGTGATGAGGGGAGGCCAAGCAAGATGGTGTTACAATAGTCCAGCTTTGCGAAGATGATTGATTGTAGAATCGTTCTAAAGTCGTGTGTATGGAACAGGGGTCTTATTCTTTTCAGCACTTGGAGTTTGTAAAAGCAGTCTCTGGTGGTTTTGTTGATGTTGGCTTTCAGGTTCAGGCGATTGTCAATTAGAACTCCTAGGTCTCTCACTTGTGTAGTATTTGGTATGGCTGGATGAGTGGGTGTGAAGGAGCTGTTTTCTGGTGTGATGAGTAGAAGTTCCGTTTTTGATGAATTTAGTATCAGGTTGAGGCTTGTGAGAAGCTGTTTGATATTTTGGAGGCATGTTTCCCAGTGAGACAGTGTTTTTGCGAGAGACTCCTTGATGGGGATCAGGACCTGAATATCATCAGCGTAGAGGAAATGTTTGAGATTGAGGTCAGTGAGAAGTTGACATAAGGGTAACAGATAAATGTAAACAATGTAGGGGACAAGGATGAGCCCTCAGGTACTCCTACTGACGCAGGGTAAAGTGAAGATTCTTTATTATGAATCTTAACCTTGTATCCTCTATTGCTGAGGAAGGTTCTGAACCACGAGAGGGCAGTTCCTGAGATACCTATGGTTGTTAGTTGGTTGATGAGAAGGGAGTGATTGACCGTGTCAAATGCAGACGAAAGGTCGAGTAGGATCAGAAGGAAGGCTTGTCCTTTGTCTAGGCCTAAGATGATGTGGTCAGTCATGGAGATGAGGAGGGCTTCCGTGCTTAAGGTTTTGCGGAATCCGTATTGTGATGGGAATAGGAGGTTATTGTCTTCAATGTAATTTGAGAGACAATAACCTCAATATTAGAAGAACTAGCCTAGGGGTGGGAGGAAATTAAACAGTGGGCACTATAGTTTCAAATTAGTTTCAAAGCACCCCCAATCTCTAGTAGAAACCTGTATTCTGAGTTCCTCTATTCAGTAACAGACTTGGAAATTAGAATAATAACTAGCAAAGCAAAAAACAGAAATTAAAATAAAAACTAGCAAATATTATTCCACCTTTTTTTTGCCCCCCCCCCCCAGCTTACCAACCAGTCAGTTAGTAAGAACAGAATATTATAATCTCTATTCAGAACTCAATTATGCAGTCTTGCACCACAACAACAGATTCAGAACAGAGAGAAAGCAAAATATCTTGGAATAAAAAGAAAGAAATATTTTTAAACTTGCAGGAGTCAGGTAACTGCTCTGTGCCCAGTAGGACTGAAGTATAAGCTCAAAGCCCAGCCAGGTAGGGCATGCTGGGAGATACCTGCTCAAACTAGAAATTGCCTACCTCCAGCTGTGTTATAGTTTCAAATTAGTTTCAAAGCATCCCCAATCTCTAGTATAAACTTGTATTCTGAGTTCCTCTATTCAATAACAGACTTGGAAATTAGAATAATGTAGAAGGTGAGAAAAGAAAAAAAACTGAGTCTGGGGCCAGAAGAGAGTGCTTCAGCGCTTGGTTGCCGCATTTAAAAGTTGGGAGCGGCAGGTTGAAGAAGAAAACAAGGCTGAGAGAAAGGTGTCTGTCCCGAGCGTCGGTGGCATGAGCCCTGTGTTGATTTTTTTGAGCAGTATTTGCTGCGAGAAAGCAGCGTATTCCGCGTGTGATTGGAGGCAGACATCAGGACTCAGAGAGGGCGACTGTTTTGGTGCCATGGCTGCTCTAAGAGTCCCAATGACTGCGCCGATGCGTCCTGATGTTCGCGCACTAACGTACACCGGAGTGCCGGCATTTGCTAGAAGTGACACGGGAGAGTGGGGACTACCGTGGGCATGGAAATAAAAGTAAAAGAAAAACCACCACAAGCTGAGGGGAGACTGGAGCAGGCTGCGGATGTCAGTGCTGCTGCTTTGGGTCTCTCTCCTCTCTCCTTGCAGCCCAGAGCCACCGATAAAAATTTTAATATAAAAAAAAAAGTGTGTCAGCGCCATCATGTGTTTGCCTCAATAGGCAGCGGTAGCCTGGGAAGCTGCCGTAGGAGAAGTTGCATATATTAATTATAAAAAAATATACACTTGGTGCTAGGAGCCCTGGGAAAGTTCCTGGTGCATTCAAGAGTGAGGACCCTACATGATGTCATCAATGACATCAGCAGCTGCCATGCACAATGCCTGGAAGCTCTTTTTAAGTTAAAAATAAAAGTTTTTGGGACATTTTAAAGTTCAAAAACTTAGCATTTTTATCATGTAATAATTAATTAGGCTCCCATAAAATTTTTAAAGGGCTACACATTCATTTTAATATCCATTGTGGGAAGGGATTAGAGGGCCTATAAAACTTTAAAAATTCAGTGTTTTGATAGCGGTGGTCATGAGAAGACTTATTTAGAATGTGATTCATGTAAAAATGAGACTTTGAAAACAGTTTAATTAAAAAATATTATTTACAAGTATTTCTGGAGTCCAGATATAAAATACAGATTAATAGGAAAAATGTGTTTTGTATTAATAAACATCTAAGACATTTTAAAGAAACTTTTGCTACTTTTAAAACTGTTCTGAAATGTTTCTAAATTCAGATATTGAATTAAAGGGGTTTTCATGGGATTTCAAATAAATGAGTACTGTAGTAATGTGAATGATGAGGATTGGAAGTGTTTGTTTGGGAAAAGTAACATTTTATTTGAAAACTATAGATTTTAATTTTGTTTAAAAATCCAGTCTCTGCCACTTTGGCAAGAATGGGATCCATTAGTTTAAACATCAGAGCAACTGTAACAGGGGAGGCCATTGCTATAGAGTCTCTTTGACAAGGGAGTCTTGTTAAAATTCTTAAAGTAAAAAGCACTTTTAAAATATTTTTCCTTGTGAAGATAAAAGTAAAAGTGGATTAAAAATGTATTGTTTTATTATTCACTAATAGGATTGTTAAATATATGTTCTTATTTACCTAAAAACAAGAGACAAGGAAAGATTTTATTTAATGACTTCATTCAGAGTAATAATTCCTTGAATCTGACATAGTAGTTTCAGTTTAGAATATTGGGGGGATTCCTGAGCTGACCGAGGAGAGGACAAGACCTGCACTGCTGCTGCTGCTTGTACACAGAGGTCTAGCAGAAACACTTACTAGCTAAAGATAGCTAGGGAATACAACCGAATGATTATGAAGGTGTTTGTGATTATATTTATTTACTAGCTGTACCCGGCCACGTGTTGCCGTGGCTCAGTCTGGTTTAATTTCACAATGCGCATTAGCTCTGCTCCGGCCGTCCCAACTCCCTCCCCCCCTTCCCCGGCGGTGGATAGACTGACTCGGCGACTCTTTTACCCTTTCCTCCTCCTGTGTGTAACTGTCCGGCAGTCCCTACTCCCTACTCCCTCCCCCCTTCCCCAGCAGTGGAGGAACAGGCTGAGCCGTTTCTCGGAGCGGCGACTCGAATGCCTTTTTCTCCTCCCCTCTGTGACATCCAGCATGTAGTGCGGAGCTCTATGGTCCGCACATGCACGGAAGAGCTGCTCTCTACTGCGCATTTGCGGTCTGTCGGTCACAGCCCATTTATATTAAAGACTAGCCGTTAAGCCCTTAACAACGGGCAACATTAAAAAAAATGTTTCGGTCCATTTCCTTCCCACACGCTCCCCCTCATTTCCCCCCCCCCCTCCCTCCCCTCACTCCTCCCTCTATTCTCCCTCCCTCTCACCTTCCCCCCTCCGCTCACCCTGTCCTCCCTCCCCCCTCCGCTCACTCTCCCCCCCTCACCCCTCACTCTCTCCACCCTCCCCCCTCACTCTCTCCTCCCCTCCCCCTCACTCTCCTCCCCTCCACTCACCCTCTCCTCCTCCTCCCTCACTCCTCCCCCTTACTCTCTCCTCACTCACCCTCCCCTCTCCTCCGCTCACCCTCTCCTCACTCCCCCCTCTCTCTCCTCCCTCCTCCCCTCCCCTCAGCTCCGCTCACTCTCTCCTCCCTCCCCTCACTCACTCCCCCTCTTTCAAGCTCCCCTCCCCTTTCAGCTCATCCATATCGGCAGGACGTGGGGTGTCCCTCCCTCGCGTGCACGTCGTCGCTGCCTCCCGCTCCTGCTTGTCGCCGCCGCTGGTACTGGCTCCTCCTGCTCCTGCTCTCGCTGCCGCCGCTCCTGCTCATTGTCGTCGTCGCCGCTGCCGCTTCTGCTCCTGGACCCAGCGCCATTTTTTTTTTTTGGGCACGCTGCGCTCTGACGGACGTGCTCGCCCGCGCATGCACGGTAGGGTTGCTCTCTACTGCGCATTTGCGGCACGTCGGTCAGGGCTCCCTTATCTAGTAGATAGCGTGTGTTGCTTTTACGTCCAACAGATGGTGCTGCTTTTCCCAAAAAGCATGTTTTTACCTGTCACAGGTGTGACATCTATATAACATAGGTATATGAAAACACGCGTGTATTCGAATGCAACGTTGTGTCAAAATTTCAAAGCAATTGGTGAAGAACGTTTGGAGATTTAAGATTTTGAACAAACAAACATTTACATTTTTATTTATATAGATTATCCCGAGGTAAGGAAGAAAGATTGAAGTTTTAACAATAATTTTAATTTGACTGACTCACGGAATTTATTTGTCACTCTTGATAGTGACTGAATGTTGTATGGATGGAGGAATGGTAGAATATTTTTATAAATTTCCACATTTAGTGAACTTTTAAATTCTAAATAAAAAATCTGGGGATATAAAACTGGTGTAGATAAACCAGTATCTCACTATTTTTTTAAGAAGGGAATGTAAAGCTGATGTAGATAAATCAGTTTCCTAATTTTAGAGAAAGGGTAAAACTAATGTAGAAAAATTAGTACCTTTACTTAGCTGTAATTGGAAATTGGAATTTTGCCTGAGTATAAATATTGATAGTCTGATATCCTGAATGACTATAATGAGGGATTTCAAAGAATGTGTGAAAGAATGACTGGGTTCCTGATTTCTTTCTGAGATTCCTGAAGAAGATCTGCATGCAACTTAAACACTAACCCCTGGATTCATCATTCTGTGCTGTGAAAAAAAAGGGTGGGGGCCATAATGGGCAGCCAGCTGCATCACAGTGGTGGCAGTTTGCCTTCCGCAGTGCGGCCGCACTACATATTATAGCCCCCCTGGGTGTTATAACTGTTGGTCGCAGATGGCTGTGAATGATTCAACTCACGTCATGCGCTGCCCTGTTCTCCTCTTCGGGTCAACTCGTGGCTGGGGCTAGCCGCTATCGCCCACGCCAACTTCATGCCTTCCTAGGCACATGCAGGCACCACCAGGCCTCTCTTTAAAGGCCCGATGACAGGAATCTCAGGGGCGTCCCCGACTGATGACATCACAAAGTTGGGATTCATAAGCACCTCTCTCGCCCCTTGCTAGTTGTCTTGGCAACGAGTTCCTTCCCCTGGTGTGCTTGCTCCTGTCTCCTCGGACCCATGGTTCCTTTACCGGATCTATCTGCAAACTCTAGCTCGGGTACCCCGCTCCTCGGGGGCCTGCTTGCACTCCAGTTGGAGACCTTGTTTCCAGGCTTCATCGCTGTTAGGCGTCCTGGCAGCGAAAGACTGCGGCCAGCTCCCCCTAACTTCCTCCTCAGCACCGAGAGTTCCGATGGCTCCAGCGCGGCCGTGAGGAGGCTCCCTCGACGCCTGCACTGAGCCCTGTCTGTCTTTGTGGCTGCCGCCTCCAGGCCTGTGCCGCCCTCTGTGGCAGGGAAGCTGACCTCTGACTGCCTCTTCGTGGCACAAGGCCACAGATTGACGCCTCCTGCAACCCCCTCCGGGCAGGGTCCTCCCTAGGTGCAAGGCCGCGCCTCCTGCAACCTTTTAAAGGGCCAGCCATACTAAATGTAGTCCAGCCTCCCGGATGACATTTGAGGCCTGAGACTACTTAAGGGAGCTCCCTCTTCCGGCTCCTTGACTTGGCAATGAGTCTGCTTCGCCTTGGTGGAGTCTTCAGTCCTTCAGTGCTTCCGAGTCCTGTCCCTGCCTTCCAAATGCTGCTCCTGTTCCGGCTCCCTTCCCTTGGTTCCCACGGACAGATTTTCTGGCTACTGACTCTGGACTGGCTATCGGCGACTCTCTGGCTTCTGACTCTGGACTGGCTATCGGCGACTCTCTGGCTTCTGACCTTGGACTGAATATCGGCAATTCAACCATCTTCACAAGGACCCACCTAAGACAAGCCAGCTCCAGACACCCAAAGGCTCAACCCACAGGGAACGGGGCTGGTATTGGTGAAGCTCCAGCCTGCCCTTGCATCAGTTCAGCCTCGCCTCCCAACTGTGGGGACCTGCGGAGGTTTGCCCTCTCAGGTAGTGCCAACTCCCCCTCGGGCAAGGGGTCCACATTCTTCTCCGTCACTGTAACAGATTGCCAAGTCCATGGATCCTGAGATGCTTGGTGGCCGCCAGGGGATTCCTCTATCTGCTCCTCACCGCTTCGCTGGACACCCGCAGTCCTGTAGGGGCTTCATCAACCAGTGCAGCATGCACTTCTGTCTACAACCAGCCCTTTTTCCAGAAGACATTACGAAGACAACCTACATCCTGTCTCTTCTCAATGGGAAAGCCCTAGCCTGGGCATCTCCCCTGTGGGAGCGCACCAACCCTGTTTTGCGGGACTTGAATAAGTTCCTGGCTCGCTTCCGTACCGTCTATGATGACCCCACTTGGTAGGCGGCTTCTGGGGCGACTCTTCTGCACTTGCGCCAAGGTTTCCGGACTCTGGATGAATACGTGATCGAGTTTTGAACTCTGTCCTACTCTGTCCTACTCTGAGCTACTGGAGTCTTTAAACACCCTCATTGACCTGACCGGGGGCATATACCGACACCTCCAAGAACGTTCCTGGGAGGTCCAAGTTTCAAGGAAATCTTCCACTGACTTCAGGCATCCTCGGCGTTCCCCTTCACCAAAGGATGACGCGAGCTCTCCGGGAACCACAACAGAAGAACCCATGCAACTGGGTGGGGGCAAACTATCCCCTCAGGAATGCCTTAGATGCCAGCAAGGCGACTTCTGCCTCTACTGCGGCGGTGCAGGTCATGTCTTGGCCTCATGCCCGGTGTGTCCGGGACTCTTCCTAGGCCTTGCTTCACCCGCTCCTCCACTGACATTACCTGTTACCTTGAAGATGGAATCCCTCGACTTCCACACCTTGGCCCTGGTGGACTCAGGAGTCAGAGAGGTAACTTTATTATGAAGAGCCTGGTGGAACATCTCCGACTTCCGTTTCATCGCTCCCCGGTCCCGCTGGTGCTCTCGTCCATCCAGGGTGAGCCCTTAGTGGGTCGAGTCACCCACATTATCTCACCTATCCTATTCCGCACTGGGGTGCTCCACGAGGAGTATTTAGCTTTCCACGTACTTGATCAGGCCATACACCCCATTGTGCTAGGGCTTCCCTGGCTACAAGTGCATTCCCCCCAATTTGGTCGCACTTCGCAGGTTTTACTGATGGCCCGGGATGGCCAAGGATACCCGCTCCTATGTGGAATCATGCCACATGTGTGCCCATCACAAAAACTCCAGGGGCCTTCCCCGGGGGTTACTTCATCCACTACCTATTCCCAGCGAACTGTGAACACATATCTCGAATGACTTTATTGTCGACTTGCCACCGTCCAAAGGCAATACTGCTATCTGGGTCATCGTCGACCGCTTCTCAAAAATGGTACACTTTGTGGCATTACCAAGATTACCATCAGCTCCTCACTTAGCCCAGCTGTTTATCCAACACATCGTCCGTCTTCATGGCCAGCCCAAGGTCATCCTATCAGACCGCAGACCTCATTTCACCACCAAATTTTGGAAATCCCTCTGTCAGACATTCGATGTTACCCTGGAGTTTACATCTGCCTACCACCCACAAACCAATGGGCAAACAGAAAGAACAAACCGGACCCTTAAACAATTTCTGTGGGCGTACATGAATAACAAACAGGATGATTGGGCGGATCTACTACCCTGGGCTGAGTTCGCCTTCAACTCCCACCCATATGCCGCCACCGTCTCTTCGCCCTTTCAGATAGTATATGGCAAGCAACCTCTCCCACCTCTACCCATTCCCGTTATCGTCCCTTCACCGGGCGCCCAGCTGTCCGCCAGCGAACTGCATCGACTCTGGACATTCACCCAGCAAACCCTGCACAAAGCTAGTCAGACGGCCAAAAGGTTTGCTGACCTACATCGAAGATCTAGTCCACTTCTTAGACCCGGCCAGAAAGCGTGGTTGAGTCTGCGGTTTATCCACCTGAAACTACCTTCTATGCGTCTTGCTCCTCACTTCATCAGTCTTTTTCCGATACTCCGCCGCGTAGGCTCAGTATCCTATCAGCTTTAACTCCCGTCCTCCCTTAAAATCCACAACACCTTCCATGTGTCGCTCTTAAAACCGGTGAAGCTGACATGGCCACCCAGGATTCCACCTGAGCCACAGCCTCTCTCCTCTGAAGATGAATCCACCTATCAAGTCTGGGAGGTTCTAGATGGCAGGAAACGCAAGAAGAGGTGAGAGTATCTCCTGGCTTGGGAAAGTTTCGGACCTGAGGAAAATACTTGGGAACCAATCGCCAATTTCCTGGAAAAGGGTCTTCTCGCTCAGTTCTACCTGATCCATCCATCCAAACCAAAACCCCCAGGGAGGCGCCCTAAAAGGGGGAGGGAGAATTGTTAGGCATCCCAGCCACGGGAGACTGTGGCCGGCACCCCCACATTCCACCCTGGCGCCGGGAGTTTCAATGGCTCCTACGCAGCCACGGGGAGACTCCCTTGATGCCCGCATTGAGCCCCATCTGTCTTCGAGGCTGTTGCCACCGGGCCTGCACCGCTCTCCGTGACAGGGAGCCGACCTCTGGCTGCGCACAAGGCTGCAAATCGACGCCTCCTGCAACCCCCACCGGGCAGGGCCCTCCCTAGGCATGCGGCCGTGCCTCCTGCAACCTTTTAAAGGGCCAGCCACACTAAGTGTAGTCAAGCCTCCCGGATGAAATCTGAGGCCTGGGACTACTTAAGGGAGTTCCCTCTTGAGGTTCCTTGACTTGGCAATGAGTCTGCTTCGCCTTGGTGGAGTCTTCAGTGCTTCTGACTCCTGTCCCTGCCTTCCGAATGCTGCTCCTGCTCCGGCTCCCTTCTCTTGGTTCCCACGGACAGATTGTCTGGCTTCTGACCCTGGACTGGCTATCGGCAACTCTCTGGCTTCTGACTCTGGAATGGCTATCGCGACTCTCTGGCTGCTGACTATGGACTGGAAATCGGCAATTCTCTGGCTTCTGACCCTGGACTGGCTATTGGAGACTCTCCGGCTTCCGACCTTAGACTGAATATTGGATATTCGCCCATCTAGGGCCCACCTAAGACCATCCGGCCCCATGCACCCAAAGGCTCAACCCATGGGGCAGAGTTGGTATTGGTGAAGCTCCAGCCGGCCCTTTCATCATTTCAGCCTCGCCTCCCAACGGTGGGGACCTGCAGGGATTGACCCTCTCAGGTACCGCCAACTCCCCCTCGGGCAAGGGGTCCACATTCTCCTCCATCAAAATAACAACCGCTTTTCGGAGTAGCCCTTGCGCCTTCCAGAATTCTTGCCTGATGGCTTCCCTCCTCCTTGGGATTGTCCCTCGAATTACCTTACTACTTGGAGACTCGACTCCACGCTCCCTCGCTCCTCGGGGCAGTGCCTACATTCTACACCAGTGCCTGTACTCAGCACCTCCCCACTCCTCAGGGCAGTGCCTTTGTTCTCTAACCAGAGATTCCATTATGCGCAGCCCCGTTCCTCGGGGTGGCTTACGTCACTACTTTGGAAATTCGACTAAGGCTTCCCCGCTCCTCGGGTCAGCCTATATCATCACACCAGCGCCTCTCTTGCTGCGCTGCCCCACCCCTCAGGAAGTCTCCGCTGCAATCCTCCAGTAGTTCCTTTCTCGCACTCCCCTCTCCTCGGGGCCTGTCTAACACTCCTCTGTCGGAGGCTTCTGCACTGGTACCTACATCTCCAACCTGCCTGAATACTGTGATTCTCTCCGAACTGTGTCTCTTAACCCGCTTCGCGGGACTCCTCACAGTACTTTCTCTACAGCTCCTGTGGTCACATGACTGTGACACATGACGTCATACCTCTCTACCACTACCACCATATCTCCTGCTGCAGCTGACCTCGCCTCCAGATGGTGAGGACCTGTGGGGCTCCTCCCCACAGGTGGTATCAACCCTCACCTCGGGCCAAGGGTCCATGAAACCCATGAATCCTAACACTGGGCACTCCTGCACTTGTCTTTAGTGCACTCCATATAGGTGACTGGTCCTCAGCCCCCACGTGGAATGATGTCTTCTGTTTGGCTCTGGTCTTCCACAGTGGCGAGCACACTGTAATCATATGATGCTTCATTGCAGCCAACCTGCAGGAATGGTGGCCATCTTGGAATTTTCACGGGAAGCTCCAAAATCACCCAAAATGATGAAAGAACGGTGATCCTCTACAAACAGGTCAGAATCAGGTAATGACTTGATTCTTCACTTCTCCTTGGATCCCTATTTGGGCACCATAATTTAATCCCCCTTTCCAAAAGGGTCACCTTCAGAGACTGCAGAGGTGGTGAGTTACTCTGCTGCAGCCCTGTCATGAGTCTTAGTTTACCAGGGATCTCCAATTGGGGACCTGAAATCTTCTGGTAGGCCCAAGAGGAGACTTACCCTGAATTCAATGTCCACACAGGTTTGTTGTTTCCAAAAGAATAAAATGTATTTAAAGTCCATAGATTTCAAAATCTTCAGAAGAATTCACAATAACGACATCTGGATACAGTCCAAGTAATCAAAGGAGAAATAGCTCAGGCAATCTGCTCTACCTTGTGGAAAATCCAGCCCCAGCCTAGGTAGATAAGTACAGTTTCCAGATAGCAGTAGAGTTCAGATCAGCCCATCAGAGCTGTCTCATTCTTGCCAATCAAACAAGTGCTACTACCTTTCTCTTATTCTGTGGTATCGGATTCTTCTCTGTGATCTGGAGTATAATGTTCAGTAGTTTGGCATGTGTAATGTTCATCCACAAGCTGTATTAATAATGCTGTCAGCAAAGGTTGTAGGGCACCAGAGGGTGCCCTAGGAAATGCTGTTCCATGGAGCGTCTCAAAGCAATCTGCTGCCTGAGGAAATACATGGAGCCCCCCCCCCTCCCAAGGTGTGGCACAGGTGAAATCATCAAGGGGGCAAAGGGGGGGGGGGTCTGGCCCTTTTGGCAATTTGAAATGCTGGAAAAGAGAGAGGCAGCGGTCAGGGTTCCCAGAGGAGTGGCAGATAAAGTGTTAGAGATAATTTTTCTAGAAAGCTGGCAATTCTGTCACACTCTCAGGAGCCCTACCATTTGCCTCTCACCTTTCCCCAGTATTCGCCCCCTGGAGAAGTGGGAGATGGGTGAATGGTGAATGTTATACACTCTCTCCAGGGCAGTCCAGGGAGATTGGGCACAGTTGGCATACTTTATAGCCTTGCACCTCCACCTTCTTTCACCACAGACATAATTAAAAATGATGCATTTATAATAACAGATTTTACATGAAGAAAGACATTCAAAGTAGTCTTCTGAGGTAAAAATATTACTTATGTAACCCACTCTTCATTTGATGGACTAAATAAAGGGGCCGCACAATTCCCAGGACAATTTACTAATGTTCTGGACCTCTCATTCTTTCTGCCACTTCACTGGGATGCCAGGGTTCCACCGGTGGGAAGGAGGTATGGACCTCTGAATAGAAGGAAATTGTCACTATTGTGTACCATAGTATGTACTGATACTTCCATTTTGTGATACTAACCACCGTTTTATAATACAACTTGTAATACAAACAGAGATTGTAAGTAGATGGATATAAAGACTAAAAGGAAACTTGGTGGTGCAGAGGACACCTGTGTGCATGTGTCACAATATTTTCCGTGATTGAAGAAGACAGGCCATAATAACATTTATTTTTTTGAGCCCATAATAGCAAACATCACTCTGTTCTCTGCAAAGCCCCCCATAGAACTTTAGTTTACATATTCTGCAGGTGTAGGGTTTATGATGGAAAGCTATTGAAGTATAAATCTGCTCTTTGCTCTTTACTTTCCCCCTCCTACTTGCCCCTTCTAAATAAAGTTTTGTTCTGCCTCTTTCTTTCTAGCTATAAGCTTCTAGATATGAACTTATTTTGCAACTGTTATTCTGTTATTTTGACCTTCTAGTGATATCTATTTTGGTATACCTAGTTTTTCTAACTTCCTCTTTTCTATGCATTCAGTTGGAGCAGTTTTGCCAATATAAGGACAGAACCTATGATGTAATAGCGGAGAAGAGTCTGGGTACATCCTAACTGAATTATTCACTTCTCCCCTGGGAATCCTGATTAAAGCAAAACCTCTGCTGTTTACATATTACATACTAGCTTGTTTCCAGGTGCATCAATACTCATACCTGGCTTTAAAACTGCTTGTGTGTACGTCTTTATTGCTGCTATTTAAATAAATGACCTGAAGGTCACTAAAGGCTTTTGGACTCCCAAGTACTTCTAACAGAATGAATCAGCTCTCAGGGTCCAGATAGGATTTAGTGACCAATGACCATCAGTAGGCTTCTTCTTTGACCATCATGCAATGGATTCTACAGTGGCCAAGCTGGACTTCATTTTCAGCTGTCATTTTGGGGGAAGGAGGATGATGTGGATAAACAACAAAGAATCTGACCCCATCCTATCAGATCAAGGTGTACCACAAGGCTCATCGCTCTCTCCCACCCTGTTTAACATTTACCTCCTCCCCCTCTGCCATCTGTTATCACAACTCAAGCTCACGCATTACCTCTATGCAGACGACATTCAGATCCTCATCCCCATCACAGAATCAATTCAAAAAGCCTTCGCCTACTGGGATAATTGTCTCCAACCAATTAAACAACTACTCTCCAGCCTGAACCTGATTCTAAACTCAAGCAAAACAGAGCTGCTACTGATTTCACACAACCCGAATACCCACCCAATTAGCCTCGCACAACCCACACCTTCAAACATGGAGCTCTCTGCAGACGTAAGGAATCTAGGAGCATGGCTAGACAACCAACTTAACCTAAAAAAAATTCATAAACACAACCACCAGGGATTGCTTCTTTAAACTACAGGTCCTAAAGAAACTAAAGCCACTCCTTCACTTCAATGACTTTCGCCTCATTCTCCAATCCATTATTTTTTCGAAACTGCAACTCAATCTTACTTGGACTCCCCGCCAACAGCATCAAACCTCTACAGATGGTACAAAACACCGCAGCCAGAATCCTAACTAACACTAATAGAAGAGATCATATTACCCCCATCTTGAGCAACCTCCACTGGCTACCCATCAAGCAGAGAATCCTATATAAAACCTTAACTATTATTCATAAAGCAATTCATAACATCGCACCTGTATCTCTACAAACTCAACTACGTCTACACTTACCCTCCAGACCCATCAGAAGCATCTACAAAGGCACATTAGTCGCAGCTCCAACCAAATCAACTCTAAGAAAAAGAGCACTCTCAACTGCTGGACCACACCAATGGAATGCGCTCCCACCAGTCCTACGACTCGAACCTAGTCTACCAGAGTTCAAAAAACGGTTAAAAACCTGGCTCTTCAGTCAAGCCTTTCAATGCCCAGAGGGTAAATAGGCACCTCAGCATAGACTCTCAGTTCCAACCATTGCAGGTTGACATTAACACCTTGCACTTAATTACATATAAATACTTGCTTATTCGTTATGTTGATTTAACAGTCATTATTTACATACTATATAACAGTACATTATTTACAAACTATATAACAGTACATTTGCAGATTATCTTCACTACTAAAGTTCCTTGTAAAAAGTTGTACACACACATTCTATTCCAAAACACTAATAATGTTAATTGCCATTTGCTAAATGTTATTTTTACCTTCAATGTTCCTTGTAATAATGTTTAATGGTTGATTGTTATTGTTATTGTTCAATGTTCTATGTACAAAACCCCGGTCTAACCTCCCAGACCAGGGCAACCTTTTCGTTACTTGTAAACCGGAATGATTTGTATTGCATACAGGAATTCCGGTATATAAAAATTAAAAATAAATAAATAAATAAATGTGGATGTGGCAGGCAGCTCCTGCGCACAGCAATCTTCCCTCTTTCTCCAGAGCAGCTCCTCTTTGGCCTCATTTGAAGCAACCAGATGCAGGATCCTCTTTGGCCTGGATATTTGCCACCCTAGACAGTTGCCTATGCCTAAATTCAGACCTGGTTTAACCAGTATCTCGCTATCAGATTCTTGTGATAGTGTATCTTTGGCACACAAACTGTGGCTCACGAGAAAAATCTAGCTTGCACCTCTGTGCAACTTCCGTCCATGAACTGGCTGCTAGGAATGGGGAGGTTGGCAGAATGCAGCAGGTAGAAGGGATGGTCAGAGGTGCAAGCTAGATTTTTCTCGTGAGCCACAGTTTGTGTGCCAAAGAGCTGCATGCAGCTTGCAAAACACCAGTTGGGTCACCCCTGCCTTGTGCCATAGGCCGTGGGGGGGGCCTAAGAAAAGTATCTACAAGCAAAATCTCCTTCTCCTTCTGAAACTAAAAAGAGAACCACACTTTTTTACATGCTCAGCCAGGTTTTAAGGACAAAGTCTGACCAATTCCAACTCAATGGGCGAGGGAAAACCTTAGGATTAGATTAAAAAGTGCCAAAGTTCTTTCTAGAGTTAAACAAGGGAAAAATAAAATGACAAGGGAACAAAGTCCCACTTATATAAATGATCAAAGATACACTATCACAAGAATCTGATAGCGAGATACTGGTTAAACCAGGTCTGAATTTAGGCATAGGCAACTGTCTAGGGTGGCAAATATCCAGGCCAAAGAGGATCCTGCATCTGGATGCTTCAAATGAGTTCCATTGTGAAACTCTGCCTATAGGCACCAAAATCTTAAATCAGACCCGGAGTTAAACATGTGGAGACACCCCCCCCTCCCCTCCCCCAGAGTGCAGGAAGATTGACAGTGAAGGATTTATGTTTTATGGCAGTGAACTGGAGTTGATATGTGAGGAAGTCAGCAGGAGCTCTCTGAAGTAGCACAGTAAGGCTAGAAACTTAAGCTGTGGCAGGTGTGGGCAGGGCTGTGAGCAGTCCTAAATGGCAGTGTGAGAAGCCTGTTTTCTAATGAGAATGCTGTGTGACAAAAGGAAGGGAATTTATACTTATTTGAAAAAAAAAATAATACTAAAGGGGAGGTGATATGAGTGTAACCCATGGGCAGGATGAATCTTCCAGATGTTGTACTGTTAGTATTGTTTTAGATTTTATATTTTATGTATCTGCTAGGAGGTTTGAAAATGGCATTCACCTTTTTGTGATAATGCGGTATAAAAATGACTGTTAAATAAATAAATAAAATAAATAATCCTTTGACTTGCACCCTGGGGCACATAGGAAAAAGAAAAGAGACGGACCCTTTCTGCACAATACTCCTTCACCATCTCTCAGTCTCTCTTTCACCCCACCAAATAGCTTTAATTTCTGAGTCCCCTGATTCCAATGTGGTTCTTATACCCTGTTCTTTGCAAGACCTGCCCTTTCTCTGTCCTTGGTACATAGCTCTGATAATTAACTCTGCCTCTGCATCCAGTAAACACACATGAGAAGAGTGGTGGATTCCAACTTCTTTACTGATATTCGATTAGATGACGGAATAGTATTTACAGCTCCAAGTCATTTCTCAAAGTCAATTAATAATAAGACAGCAGAAATATTAATAAACTTGTGACTCCACTTATTAGCACAGTCTCTACTTTTCTCTGGAAGTAGTTTATTTACACAGAATTCCCTCTTTTCTCCAAGTTTATCAGAATGAAATTAGTTCAATCCTCCTTCCAGCCACAATTGTATCATTAGCTCTTCCCATTGAAGGTGGTTAGATTAGCAGTCCCAATAATTTATCAGAACTTAATCCCAAAGTTTATACTCTTCCTGAAACCTCTTTATAAACTCCTGGTGGGCACCTTACTCTCCCCTTATGTAACACTTCTTATAGCAGCAACAAAATTCTTGTTACCTTTACTTTATATTCTTTAGTTTCATTTCTTTAGTGTCTTTTGCTGGGAGCCTTTCCTCCAGAAGAATTTCTCCACACTTCTGTTTCTCTTAGAATGAAAGACACTTCTCTCCCAATGGTTGGTTATTGAGTCCCAGGTACCAAGGGCCATCAGTTCTGTTACGGAGGTGGACCCTTCGCCCGAGGTGGAGTTGACGCTACCCATGGGAAGCCCCCACAGCTCCCCACCGTCGGGAGGCAAAGCAGAACGGGAAGCAGAGGCCAATTGGAGCTTCGCCAATACCAGCCCTCGTTCCCCGCAGGTTGAGCTCTTGGGTGCCAGGGCCGGCTGGTCTTAGGCAGGCCTCCACGTGGTTGATCCCATGGAGGATGCTCGAGGCAGGGAGCCAGGAAGCAGAAGATGACACAGGGTCCAACAAAGCTGGGTTCAAGACAAGGCCTGGAATCAGAAGCCCAGACAGGCTGAAGCAGGCTAGGAGTCAGGAACGTGTTAAGCTCAGGCATGCAAGTAGGCGAGAGGAACCTGGGAGTATAGCAGGAGCGCGAGCACATAGGCGACTGCCTACCGCTGCCAAAGAGGAAGGGCCAGGTCCAAGACCTGGGCATCGGGGGTGAGTAGTGCCAGTCTCAGGGCTTCCACGGCCAGGATATGCAACAGTACCTCCCTCTTTACGCCCCCCCTCTTGGAGGTCTGGGTTTGCCCAGATGGACTTGGTGAAACTGCTGAAAAAGCCCTTTATCCAAGATGTTACAAGATGGTTCCCAGGAATTTTCTTCAGGGCCGTACACCTCCCAAGAGAGGAGGGACTCCCAATGACGGCCTCTCCTCCGGACGTCCAGGACATCTGGAACTCAGTAGATTGTGTCGGTCTCCGAGGTAACTTGAGAAGGTACAGGAGCCTTATAGGAAGGCCAAGAGAGCACCAGAGGCTTGAATAGCGAGACATGAAAGTAATTCTGTACTCCCAGCGTGGGTGGCAGATGGAGCTGGTAGGTCACTGAGCCAATGCGTTGAGTAACCGGGAAAGGCCCAATATACCTGGGAGTGAAGCGCTAGGAGGGGAGCTTCAACAAATATGGCGGGTGCTCAGCCATACTTTGTCACCTGGTTGGAATTCTGGAGCAGGTCTGCGAAGGGCATTCGAGGATTTCTTGGCACGTGCGGCCGCTTGGCACAATCATTGGTTAGTGTGCGTCCATAAGGCCTGAAGGGCGTCCACAGTAGCCTGGGCTGCTGGTGAGAGCACAGTGAGAAATTGGCAAAGGAGGCCGTGTCTGTCTGCTGTACACCAGAGAAAAAGGGTTGACTCCCGTGGCTGTAGCAATGTGGGAATTATGGTAGTTGGAGTAAGCACAGAGAAAGCACTTGAGGGAGCGGTTCATTCGCTCGGCTTGGCCATTGGCTTGGGGATGGTAGGCAGTAATCCCAAATTTTCGGCATAAGGAGTGCCAGTAGCGGGCGACAAACTGATGTCCCTTATCAGAGGCAATATCTACAGGTAGCCCATGGAGGCAAAAAATATGGAGGAAAAATAGACGTGAAAGTTTGGGCGCTGAAGGCAAGGCGGGAAATGGCACAAAATGAGCCATCTTGGAGAACCTGTCCATGATTACCCAGATGACAATGTTCCCCATTGACATCGGAAGGTCCACCACAAAATCGGTGGACAGGTGAGTCCAGGGTTCTTCAGGGGCAGGTAAAGGCTGCAGCAGGCCACACGGTTGGCCCACCAAAGGCTTTTTTTGAGCACATGAAGGACAAGAGTCTACGTATGCACATGTATCAGAGGACTTGGTGGGTCACCAATAGTAGCGCTGTAAGAGGGACAAAGTCTGAGCGCGTCCAGGATGGCCAGCTACTCGAGAATCATGTGCCCACTGTAGCACTTTTTCACGAAGACTGCAGGGCACCACCATTTTCCCTGCAGGTACGGTCATGGTGGTGGACAGAGAGATACAGGCAAGATCGATTATGTGGTGAGGCTCTTCTTGGAAGTCTTCAGGTTCGAAGGAATGAGATGGCATTAGCCTGGAGGTTCCTTTCGGCAGGACGGTATTGAAAGTCAAAGTCAAATAGGGTTACGAATAACACCCAGCGGGCCTGGCGAATGTTTAAATGCTGGGCGTACCAGAGATGCTCAAGGTTCTTGTGGTCTGTGAAAATTGTAAACCGATGTTGGGCACCCTCCAGCCAAGGGCGCCATTCTTCGAGAGCAAGTTTAATTGCTAGGAATTCTCGATCCCTGATGCTATAATTTCGCTTCATGGGGGAGAACTTGTGAGAATAGAAGGAGGACATGCGCAGGACCTCTTTTGGGGAATGCTGACTTAGCACTGCCCCAGCTCTGATGACAGAAGCGTCAACTTTTAAGATTTCTAATGCACATTATGGGCCAGATTTTATAACATGTGTGCGGGCTTAGATTTGTTTGCGCAACCCGGCACACACAGGGGGGTGCACAATTGTGCAACCTGCGCGCGCCGAGACGAGCAGCCTGCCTACGTTCCCTCCGAGGGAACTTTCCTTCCGCCTCCCCCCACCTTCCTCTCCCTTCCCCTATCTAACCCACCCCGAGCCCTACTTGAATCCCCCTCCTAACCTTTATCGAAGAAGTTACGCCTGCCTGATCTCCTTCCCCCAGCAGGGAGGCTGTGCCGGAGGCCTCGGTCCTGCCCCCGGCATGCCCCCAAGCCGGTGCCCCGCTCACGGCCCCGCCCCCAGAATGCCCCCTTTTGCAAGCCCCGGGACTTACCCACGTCCTGGGGCTTGCGCGCGCCGCTAAGCCTATGCAAGATAGGCCCGGCGCGCGCAGGGGGAGTCAGGGGTAGGTTTTCAGGGATTGCGCGTGTATCTTATGCACACAACCCTTTGAAAATTTACCCCTATATTTATTGGATGCGTTTTTTAGCTAAAAATATGTTAAATGTGTACACACTGTATCATATGTTGTACCCATGCAATATTTATTTGTTCTAAAGTTCCTTTACAACTCTTTTGCCAGCTTAGAAGCGCCAGCTGTTAAAATAAAAGGTTTACATTTGAAAACTTTAAATGGTGCGAGTCATTGTCTTTTTAGAGGAGATTGGAGATTGAAGTGATATAGTTATATGTTAATGTTTAGAATTTAGCATTCTTTTAGTTAGTTGTTTTTTTTTTTTTTTACTCCAGTCTTCCTTACCTCTTGGGAAATAATTTACAGTATTCCTTACCCAGTAGAAAGGGGTGGTAAATGTTTTGAATGTAACCCTGCACTATTTGGATAGGATTTTTATTTATAATTTACCTTTTAGAAATAACTGATACTATGAGAATGGAGGACTCTATCAATACCCTGCATAAGCTAAAGTTCAAAAGTCTGAGGAGTGGCTGGGACGTGCATTGCTTCTTTGATAAATCATTTCATTCTAAGTCTGTACTGAGAGGCACAGTGTCCTCTACTCTTTCCCTGCCTCCTCGTTCTCTCTTCTCTTGGATGGCTCAGACTGCAGTGCACGGTGTACGAATGTGGAGGAATTATTATTTAACATTCCTCCTGCTTTCCCGTTGTATCTTCACTTCTTCTTCTGCAGGTGAGTGCACCTTTGATTGGAGCTTTTAGCAGGAACACCTCCTTACAACTACAGGGCACTGGAAAATCCCAGACTCAGTAAAACTGATAAATTCTGTGACCTTTTTCTTACTTCTCTGGGATGCAGGGTTTTTTTTATATTCCTTTTGTTCTTGAAGTTTGTGTTTTCATATTTAGCAACAACTGGCTCATTCATCTTCTATTGACATAAGAATTATCCAAAGTCATTGTCAAAGATGCAGAGGTGCCGGGGGGGGGGGGGGGATTTTGAAAAGGGCATAGCAGGGTGTGGCACAGTCCCTAGCCCAGTCCTTCTAGAAAAAAGAACTTATTTACATGGATCACAACAGGGATAAATGAGAAGAACAGATATCAGCTGTTTCCCCTACCTCTGGGGGAGTCTCTTGATTTAGACTAGCTACCTAGTACATGTAAAAAAAAAAAAAAAAAAAAAAAAAGGGCAGAAAACCTTGCCAGAATTAAAATAAATGATTTTTCATCTTGTATGTGTACAGTTTGATTTCTGTTCTTGCACTTCTGTTTATTCTCCCTCATCTCGTAGTTTTATCTCTGCATCCTCATTCTTGCAGGTGTCTTTCTTTCATTTTCGTTTCTGTTTCATTTCCCTCTCCGAGTTAATATTTTAACACTTTCTCTTCCTTCTCTCTTTCTGCTTCCTTCTTCTGCTTGTCTTCTTTTCCTGTATGCTTTCCCCATTCCTCTTCTCCTTTCTCCTATGCTGTCTCCTTCAATTCTCATTCTCTTCCTGTTCCAATATCTCCTTAGATTCCTTGCCCTTTTCTACCAAATCCACAGTCCTCTCTTTCTCACCCCTCATCCCCAGTGCTTTCCCTTTGACTCGGTCTTCTGTATTCTCTCCTTTCCTAGTCAACGCTCTCTCCTCCATCATGGATTTGTTCTCCCTTTTTCTCTCCATACTGGGTCTGGTCCATGATACTCTCTGACCTCCCATCCCATTTTTCTTCTTTACTTCCAATGGCCTTCCCTTCATTGCCATCTTTTCTCTTCCTTCATCATATCTTTCATTGCATCTTTCTAGTCGCTCACCTACCCTTCCTCTCTATTTTCCTCTCTCCATTTCTATTCTTTTCCTTTGTATCTCATTCCCTCCACTTCCTTCTGCTTTTCCATGTCCATAACATGTTTCATCTGTTCTGCCTTGTTGTTAGGAATTGTGGACCCTTGCCCCGAGGTGGGGTTGATGCTACCTGTGGGGTTGAGCCCCACAGGTCCCCCACCGTCGGGGGGCGAGGCTGGATGGGAACAGAGGCAAACAGGAACTTCAGCAGTACCAGCCCTCGTTCCCCGCAGGTTGAGCCCTTGGGTGCCGGGCCGGCTGGTCTTAGGTGAGCCTCTGTATAGCTGGTCCAGAGGAAACTGGCGGCTGGAAGCAGGGAGTGTCAGAGAGATCAGTTTCAGTCTCAGGTCGAGGCACCCTTGAGGAGAGAGAGAGCAACAGCCTCAAGGGAGGAGATGCTGCAGCAGTTCTAGACACAGTAAGGCAGGACCATGTGGGGCTGACTCTGAGCGGGGAATCCGCAGAGTAGAGACATTGAGGCACTGCTTGAAGTGCGGAAGCACAGTAGAAGGAACTAGTAAAATAGAAGCGCTGAGAGATACCCCAAGGAGCGGGAACGCAGAGACACAGTCCTGTAATGAAGAGGTGCTGAGAAGTCCCGAGCAGGAGTGTAGAGACAGCATCCCGTGATGTAGAAGTTCTGAGTCAGACCCCGAGGGACAGAAGCGCCGAGACAGGGTCTAGTGCTGTAACAGCGCTGAGCCAGGTCCCGAGGAGCGGGAGCGCTGTGGCAGGGTCCCAGACGTAGCAGCGCTTGAGGCAAGCCCGAGAAGCGGGAGTGCAGAGGTAGGATCCCAGAGGTTAAAGCGCAGGGCCAGAATCCGAGGAGCGGGGCGCAGCGACAGGACCCCGACGAGCAGAGCAGGGTTCCAAAGAACAGGAACAGGGCAGGGTAATCCAGTCCAAGTTCTAATTTCCTGGAAACAAGAACCTGTAGTCCCGCTTTTCTTGGGGAAATTGGACTGACAAGGCCATACATACAGTGAGGCAAAATCAAAACTGGATCAACCTGTCCTGAAAAAAAAAATGCAGCCAGAATGCAGTCCTACAAATGATTGGGTCTCAAAAGCTCTTGCACAACATCTTTGGATAATTCTTATATCTGGTCAATAAAAGGTATTGTAGCTTGCAAACAAATCGAGTTTTCTCCAAGAATGATAGTTTACTAGAACTCTGCATTTAAGTAAATTTGAACTATAAAACCATGCATGCACCTGGCATAAAACCAGGAGTGGATCAGTCTATCCCCAAACTGCTAAACTAATTAGTGACCGCTTATACAACTGGAATTCTGCAGCCAAAATGTTACAATTTTGGCATATTTATCATTTAAACAGTGGAAAAACTCTCTGCCTATGAAAGAAAAATGTTTCTTTTGCTAATTAAATATCCAACAGCCTGTTATCACAGCTGTATACCTATTTACAGATATAATAAAAGAGGCTCTTATCTGTCTTCTGTGCAAACTCCTTCTGGATATATAGTCATAAGTGAAGTGCCAAATGAAAGCTCATAAACTTGCAAAACAGTATGTGCAAAGGTCTAAAACTTAATAATGGGACTAGGTTCTGTGGGTTTCTGTTTCAGTACCTGACAAATACCATTAGTTTTCAGCAAGTAAGTCATTAACTCAAAATACGTCTTCTAATGCTAACCAGTCAATGAAATGAATGTAGATTTATGATCACTATCGCTACTGGACCTTGTCTGAATGGAAGTGTGACATAACATTAATGTTGTGCTGTTATAACTAAGCTAGCAATGTCCTGTGATATTGTACAAGGAATATCACACGTAAGATGTGTGAATTAATTCTACTCAACATAGGTAAGGCCATTCTTAGAATACTCTGTCCAGTTCTAGGCCCCAGTTTTCATGGATGATATGGAGAAACCAGAGAGGTAATATGACCTAGGAGGACAGGTTCAGGACCAGCATCATCATCAGACATTAGGGGGCATTACCTCTCTTCCCCCCTTCCCAGTTTCCTGACTGTGCTCCTCCACCCCAAGTTGTAAGTAGGCAGGACACGATTATGCTGGGCTGTGTTCTTGATTTGTAACAGTGATACGAACGCCTTTGAGAAGGGAGAGAGTGTGTGTACAGTTACAGACTCAGTGCAAAGAAAAGGTTATGGAGGTATTGAAATAGAAAGATATATTTTAAAGAAACATAGAAAAGAGAAGGAGAGCAGTCTATGACAAAGCATCTATAACTTTTCTACATTCTCCCTTTCCAAGGAAATAGAGGTGAATGAATAATAATAAAAATAATAATAATAATAATAATAATAAAAGATGATATATTTTTATTGGACTAACCTTTAGTATATTTCTTGACTATGGTATGATGGTGGGACTGTCATTGTTTGATAACCCTCAGAGTAGGAATGGGCCTGGGCCTGGACCCAATTAGAGCTGGCTAGAACAAGACCAGGACTGGCCTGACACCGGGATCTTCTGCCTGGACTGGCCAGCTCCCCCCTCAGGTTCTGTGGCCAGCAGGACTTAGCAGGAGGTGCACCCATGAGAGCTAAGAGGACACCTACAAGGGCAGGGCTGGGCTGCCACTGGGTCAGGGAAATGAAAGGGTGCCCACAAAACCAGACAGAACAAACCCAGGACTAGACAGATTCAGGACAAACAAAACCAGAAGACCACAAAACTAGGGACAAACAGACAAGGACAACCAACAGGACAGAACAAATACACAGATCAAGAAGGCCGTAAAACTAGGGCCAAACAGATAAAGCAGAAGGCCAAATACAAGACTAGAGACAGAGCTAGAGCAATGGAGGGCCACAAAAAGGACCAGATTTGGATGCAAGCTGAGCTACTGAACTCACCAAGGGAAAGGCTTACATCCTGTGGCAGTGCAAGGAAACATGGCCACCTGCATGATCCTCACTGAGCGCCCCCCGCTGACAGAAGGGGAGCATTGCTCACAGAGCCTTACATCACCACCCCCTAAAAAGGGAAGCTTCTATATGCCCTAGCATATATGCCCCCCCTCCCCCTTCCCCCAAGCCCAACTGAAAACAGAGTCTGGCTGAAGTGGAGTCTGCAGAGCAGAGCCTGGAACAGCTTCTGCTGCTGCTGGATGAGTGGAGTCTGTGAAGTGAACTGTGGAACAGCTGCTGGTGGTGCTGGTATAGGATGCTAGCTAGGTCTCCAGAGTGGGCTGTGGAACTAATGCTGATGCTGCCTTTGGGAGTACATTCCTGGGAATGGAGTCTGGAGTAGCATGGATTGGATTTCCAGAAGCAGAGCCTGGAGCAAGCATAGAGCTAGAAGCATAATCTGACTCCTTTTCAGAGGAAAGGTGTAGGTCTTGAAACATAGATAACAAGGCCCCAGCAGGAAGAGGTTCTGGCTTGGAAGGCATACAATTCTTGGGTGCCAGAGATGACTTCACTAATGAGACAAGCACAGAGGCTGTACAAACAGCAGAGGCTGCCTTCTCTGGCGCTAGGGCTGGAGTCACTTATGCAGGTGGCCGACAAGCCACACAGTTATCAGAGGTATTACTTGAGAAGCAAAAAACAGAAGATCCAGAGTCCGGGTTTTCTACTAGAGATACAGGTTTTTCTGCAAATGTAGGGAGCTATCCATTTGTGTCTGTCATTTGAGCTCGGGAGTACAGAGGATCTGGGTGGGAGATACCCCCAGAAATTCTGATGTATCTATTTGTGGGAGGAAAAAGTGTTTAAAATAATTATAGTTTGTAATAATGATGTTTGGCCACTGGATGGCATTTCTTGATAAAGAGAGCATTGAGTGATGTGATGTAATGCATTTGGGGAAAAGATGTATGTCTTTTCCTTTAAAATTTGGGGGCGGAAAGGATTCCTATTAGATCCCAAGTTTGAAGCAAAAGATATAAAAGAGTGGGGTTTTAGTGGTTTTTGCCCTTTCCTCCCTTGCCCTCTCTTGTATAGATTGGGAAGCAGGGACTCCAGGAATGTGATCACACTGGAGTACCCAATATAGGGCTTGTGAGGCCCGGGGGACCCTTCAAATGGAATGGGAACCTGCAGGGGCTCTTCCCCTCAAGGGGAGACACCCAAATATGAGAAGAATTGAAGGAGACGTCCATTCACCAGGACTGGACCGGAAGCCAAGAAGAACCAGAATGCAAGGAACTGGGATCTTCCCTCCCAAGGGAACTACCATCCATCAAAAGGAAAAGTGTAGGAGTAGGGTGAGTTCACCCAGTGGGGAGCTGCCCTGAGGTTCTCCTTCTGTGTGGGGTCCGCGGAACCTAATATAGATGTAAAGGAGAAATGTCCTCCTTCTCCAGAGGAGTTTTCCATAGTGGTGAAGTGGAGAGGCCAGTGGTCAGCGAGTGGAATGGTGTTGACTTCCTCCCAAGAATTTACCCAAAAAGGTGCAGAGCTGGTTGTTCTGAGAAGGAAAGAACTGTGTATTGAGGTATTGTCTCAAGAAGTCCTTACTAGTGATGTGTTTGGGGAAAACCAGCCTGGAAGGGGAGATTTGTATAAATAGGTTTAGGACTGTCGTGGGGTGTGAAAAGTGCCCTGGTAAAAGGGATGGTGTATTGTATCGTCATGGAATTTTTGTGCTAATGTATTTGTGTGCCCCTTGGATGACAGTTTTGACATGGGTATGCCTGAAGGAAAAACCAACCAGCTCTCCCATAGGGCTGAAGGAGAGAAAAGGTAGTGAAAAGTATAACATGGTGACTCCCGAGGTCAGCAGTAACTGTAATATTCACTGTAAGGAAGCCGATGATTTTTTTCTGACTTGTTCAGTGTCTTGTGAAACTCCTTATCATCCATGTAAATAGTTTTGGCTAGCTGGATATACCAGAAAATGAGGTTGCAATGTGCGTGTGGCCTTCGGGCCTTCTGCCCTGCCTTGTCTTGCTGTGCGTGTGGCCTTCGGGCCTTCTGCGTTGCCTTGCTGTGCGTGTGGTCCTCGGGCCCTCTGCCTTGCCTTGCGGTGTGTGTGGCCTTCGGGCCCTCTGCCTTGCCTTGCCTTACCTTGCGGTGTGTGTGTGGCCTTCAGGCCTTCTGCCTTGCCTTGCCTTACCTTGCGGTGTGTGTGGCCTTCGGGCCTTCTGCCTTGCCTTGCCTTACCTTGCGGTGTGTGTGGCCTTCGGGCCTTCTGCCTTGCCTTGCCTTACCTTGCGGTGTGTGTGGCCTTCGGGCCCTCTGCCTTGCCTTGCCTTACCTTGCGGTGTGTGTGTGGCCTTCGGGCCCTCTGCCTTGCCTTGCCTTACCTTGCGGTGTGTGTGTGGCCTTCAGGCCTTCTGCCTTGCCTTGCCTTACCTTGCGGTGTGTGTGGCCTTCGGGCCTTCTGCCCTGCCTTGCCTTGCTGTGTGGGTGGCCTTCGGGCCCTCCGCCATGTCGTGTGTGTGTGTGGCCTTCGGGCCCTCCGCCCTGCCGTGTGTGTGTGGCCTTCGGGCCCTCCGCCCTGCCGTGTGTGTGTGTGTGTGTGTGTGGCCTTTGGGCTCTCTACCTTGCTACTAGGTCCCTGACCCAGCCTGGACTCTGACTCTGCTTGCCTGCCGCCTGCCCTGACCCAGCCTGGACTCTGACTCTGCTTGCCTGCCGCCTGCCCTGACCCAGCCGGGACTCTGACTCTGCTTGCCTGCCGCCTGCCCTGACCTAGCCTGGACTTTGACACTGTTTGCCTGCTGCCTGCCTAGACCCGGCCTGGACTTTGTCCCAGTGGGTGCTCTGCTCCATTTGCCAGCCATTGCCCAGCTCTGTGTGCTCCTGCCGCGGCACTTCTCTCCCGGCCATCATCGGGGGCCTTCCGGTTGCCCCTGTCTCTCTCCGCCTGGGGCCACCCTTCTGGGTGGTGTTCACGACACCGGACCATTGCTCAAGTGTAACAGTATTTTACAGTTCCCTCATATGTTTTGGGAGTAGTTTTTGAGAAAAAGTATATTGATAACATTTTTATGTTTTATTTATTTGAAATATTGGTATTCTAATTACCTACTATTCTAGGCACATTACAATGATAAACAAAGGTCTTTAAGATCATGAGAGGTCTTGAACGAGTAGATGTGACTCGGTTATTTACACTTTCGAATAATAGAAGGACTAGGGGGCATTCCATGAAGTTAGCAAGTAGCACATTTAAGACTAATCGGAGAAAATTCTTTTTCACTCAACGCACAATAAATCTCTGGAATTTGTTGCCAGAGGATGTGGTTAGTGCAGTTAGTGTAGCTGGGTTCAAAAAAGGTTTGGATAAGTTCTTGGAAGAGAAGTCCATTAACTGCTATTAATCAAGTTTACTTAGGGAATAGTCACTGCTATTAATTGCATCAGTAGCATGGGATCTTCTAGGTGTTTGGGTAATTGCCAGGTTCTTGTGGCCTGGTTTGGCCTCTGTTGGAAACAGGATGCTGGGCTTGATGGACCCTTGGTCTGACCCAGCATGGCAATTTCTTATGTTCTTATGTTCTTATGTTCTTAAGGTTGAAGAGACTCAAACAATTTGAAAGCTCTTAGGGCGTGTAATTTTCAACAGTGTTCATAAGTATGTGCACACAAGGTTATGCCTGTATTTTATAAACTGTGACGGGGCTGCCCAGAAAGTATACTTGTATGCTTCAGTGCATTTTTTAATGCAAGGAACTGCATATTTTCTATGCCTATTTCATAAAGGTACATGCACATATTTTATGTGCAAAGTGATTCTACGATATGTACGCATTTACCACAGTTAATTTGTGGAGACACTAACTCCACTTATGAAACTACTTGTGCAGCACCTTTAATCACCAGTTCACCAACACTTCCATCAGTTCACCCAGACCCTTCAACACTTCACCATGCTACACACCATTTAACCTAGACCTCCCATCCAAATACTGTAGATAAAAGGCAAGTGCAATTTTTTTTCTGCACCTCAATTAACAGATACAAAAGTGTGCATATAAGTTTGACAGTGTATGCATGTATACTGTTTACAAAATACTAACTTGTGCACAAACTGCTGAACCCTATCCCTGAATGCCCCAAACCACTGCCTTTTTTTTTGTTTGTTTATCCTTATGAGTGACATTGCTGGTGCACATATACTTTAGACTTTTACAAAATACTACTTGTATGTGTACCTACTACTTACGTGTTAGTTCCAATTTTGCATGCTGAATATTACTCCCTGTGACCGAGTATGCTAATTTTCCCCCTTAAACCTGTGTGGGACTAGTCTAGATGCCTGGTCCACCTTAATTCCCTTGAGAGAGAACTCTGTGGGCAGGGCCCAGCAGGGGACGAACGAGAACTGGGACCCAAGTGGGGATAGTCAGACCAGGCCCAGATCTGCTGGAGGCAGGCAACTCCTGTGGAATAATGCTATCCAAACAATGAAGCTGTAACGAAGCTGTGAGTACTAAGGGAAACAGTACAAGACTGTGAGCAATGGAAGTACACTGTTATAAAGTTAAGACAGTCTACTAATGTTTGTTTGTTGAAGCTGCAAATAAAAGTTCAATATGCTTTTGAAAGGCTGGAGTCAGACTTAGTTTGTGCCTCCAGGCCTGGGGGGATCATTGTCCGGGTCCCACATATGGTGTCATTCTTGAGATATATTTTCTAAAGCATCGCACAGAGAAAAAGCCAAAGCCTCCAGAGGGAAGGAAGAAAAGTGTATATGTTTAAATTACAGAGAATTGTGAAGAGAACCTGTGGTTCTAAAATAGTACCTAACTCAGGGGCCTGTGGCTCCACGACAAATAACTCGCTGCGCGATGATGCAACGTGCTGGGTGATGGTGCAATGTGGCACACAATGACACAACGCTGCACACGAAGCCACAACACTGCATACATTATGTGATGCAGCAGGCCGCCGATTAGAATAGACATGTCCCTCTTTTTATTGCGCGCATTAAAGAGAAGCCGTGCAAGCCTGTCTTGTGCGGTGTGTATAACTTGGGGAGATCGGTGAGAGTAAGGGACAGGCAAGGGGAGGGGGTTTCTAGGGAAGGCGGGAAAGAAGGCCAATAGGAAAAGGACCACCTCCAGAGGCGGTTGGGGTGGGGGGAGATGGGACAGGGGGCTATCCGGAGATCCCTGGGTTCTGAGACTTGGGTTTTTTCCTTCTTTATTTTCTGAAACCAAAGCAAACCAAAACAAAACAAAACTCAAAAGAAATGAAAAAAGGACACATACGAAATGACACAATTAACCATACAAAACTTTTTGCTGCACACACTCCTAGTTTCTTTATAAAACCATAAGAATAGGGTTTTTTAGTTTTCACAGAATCTGATTTTAGAGAATAGGAAAGTCTGAACAGCTGAGCACCACTGGGCCTGAATTTATATGACTGCATTATTCCAGCCTTGGAGAAACTTAGGGCCTCATTTTCTAAAGTATCCCAGGCCTGCAATGCTTTAGGTAATGAGGGGCGGGGGGGGGGGGGGGGGGGGTCAACCCAGGGGGGCGGTCCTGCGCTAGCTGGCAGCAATCGCACCGCTGCGGTTTGTAATCAGTAGGGGGTACTACCTAGTCGGACAAGAGATTGATATAATTGTGCGATACTTATTCTTTCCTGTTCTTCAGTTTGAGAGAATCCCTCAACCTTCACCTGGAAGTCATCTGCCATGCTGTCTTTAGACAAAGTACATATATAATATTTTAAATGCAGATATCCATAGACCTGTTTAGTGTCCTAAGCAAACTGAGAGATCAGATCCTGAAAAATCAAGACATCTCCATCTGCATCAACTGCATGAGCTATGTGATGTACCTGTATGTAAATGGCTACCTGATTTAAAAAAAAACAAAAAAACCCCCGATTTTCTTGTATTGGTAAAAATATAGATTCCCTGGCACTATATGTTCTAGTTTCACACAAAGATTAGCCAAGGCTTCCTCTAAGGCGCAATGCAGGTGGCAGCTTTAAGAAGTTGGCATGGAGGATTTATCTAAGATGCAGAGGAGTTACTAACTAGGTATTCCCAGTATCGAGGGCTATAATACAGAATGCCTCGTGTGGCATGGAAAGGATTAGCTGTGTAACACCTCTCATTATACTCCTTTAGTCGAGGAGAGCATTTCCCTCATGCCAGGCCCCCCAACATATACCTGATGGGTATTCTTGCTCTTTTACCCCACCAAATAATGTGGGAACACATAGCATAACAGGTTGACATCTCTTTTTTGGAACTGTAAGGGCAGTGTGTTCTCCAGCACAAAAAAGAGGTAATCTCAGGCTACATGATCAAAAGCCTTCTCAGTGTCAAAACTTATCAAAAGAAAAGGCATGACAGAACTTTTACTTCTGTTCAGGAGGGACAAAACCTTCCACACATTTAAAAAAAAAAAAAAAATTGTCTTCTCACAAATCCCATGGTCTTCAGCCACTAAACTTGGCATGGAAAGCGCTAGTCTATCTGCGAGAATATTTGCCAGGAGTTTCAACTCGAAATTTTGCAGAGATATAGGACTGTAGGATTCCACTTTTTGGCAGCATGGTGATTAGAGCCTTGTTAGAGTCAATAGAGAAAATGTTGTAGCTCTTTAAGATATGCAAATATGGCCTTCAAAGGTAAAGGGACACAGGTCTGCAACATTTTATAGAACTCTCTCTCCCCCCCTCCCCATTAACATTAGGGTCAGGCGCCTTTTAGAGAGGAGTCTTCTGTATCTTCTGAATCTCCTGAGTAGTGATCGGAGCATTCAGCACCTCCATTGAGAGGTTGTAAACCATGGGAGTGCAAGCCTCAGAAAAAGCGTCTCTGACTTCCTCATTGATAGGTTCTCTGGAACAGAGCTATATAAAATAATTTAGGAATGCATTTTGAAGTCCTGCTGTAGAGTTAATCACTGATTTCTTTTGCCTCTAATTGCTGCAGTATATTTGGTGCCCATCTTACTCTTGACCATTGATGCCAGACGTTTGCCTGTCTTATTCCCAAATTGGTATAATTGCTGATTGTAGTAGAACATAGATTTCTGTGCTCTTTGGTGAATTAGCGAGTCAAATGCTGTTTGGGAACAAATAAAATTAGCTCTCGCCTCCTCTGTAGATTTTCCCATCATCTGTAGCATGTCAGGACGTACCTGGTTCTCTAATCTTATTATTTTCTTGTCCATATTGTTGTGGTTCTCTGAAAATAGATGTTTAGAGCCAACAGCTGTAGAGAAAAAGTTCTTTATTTAAATGTTATAAAATAATATAAATATTAAATAAAACGGTGCCTTTTAGAGAAGCAGAGTTCCACGCAAGGCATCACCATAAATTCCCTCTCAAATAATTATACTGATAACACAGCTTTATATAGAATTTTTACTTGTATATTTTCATCCCCAAACTAGGTTACATAATTGTCAAATTTTCTGTGACTGGCTTTCTATTATAAACAAATAATCTGAATGGCCATATGGTAATTTGCTTTCAGCCTCCATACTAATTATACTTGCCTCATATGTAAATGATGTTATCTATGGCTCACAATTAGTTGGTATGTCAACTGTTCTTGAAAATTCAAGAATGTTCTATAACAGTGGTCCCCAACCTTTTTTGCACCAGGGACCGGCTTCAAGCAAGACCATTTTTCCATGGCCCGGCAGGGCGGGGCAGGGGCGGGGCTTTGGTCATATGAGGGCGGGGTTATGGAGGGGGTTGGATTTTAGTGCACACTTATCATTTAATTATGACATTTATAATGTGAATGTGACTCAACTCACCATAGTTTCTCATATGCATGGCACACTGACCCATGATCGTCACGGGGCTAGATGTAAAAGTACAGTTTGTATCCACGGGAACCCCCCTGACCCACAATAATGGATGTAAAGCAGGATTATGACATTCCCCATACAACTCACCCTACAAAAAAGATATTCTGGTTCTGGTGACATCTCAGTAACAGTAACTCAAACTCCTTCTACTTCCAGGCTCAATAGCCCTACTTATGAAAAGACAGCAGTTTACCACCAATGCATGTCCTCTTGAGAAAACAAAACAAATAAGACCGATACAAACGCTTACATGCTAGCAAAATATTTCATCTCGGTAACAGACACAGAACCGACCTAACATACTCCCAGGATCTGTAGTAATGCACATAAACTAATCCGCACACAGTTACACCTGTATTATGGAATACACTCAAACAGGAGCAACCCTATCTATGAAAAGGCAACACTACAAATATTAAATCAGGTCCTAAAAACCAATACACCTCTTATTAGGAAAACAGAACTAGCAAGCAGCTATAGATCCCCACACAGAAATAATTGTAAAACTATACTAATAAGCAGAATAAATGTTTCAAAACAGCTATGAACAGAATAACATCCAACAATTAAAAACTCATAAAACTATTAAACATTCTCCAAACACCAATAAAATATTTCAAAAAAGCAGACATCACACAATTAAAATGGCAGTCAAGAAAAATAAACTTAAAAAGCCACTTTTACTTACCACCTCCAGCAGCTGTCCTACTCCCCTTCCCTGCAGGCCATGGCACATACCAGAAGCAGCAGTAGAAGCTAAGCTCTAGACTTATGGTCCTCTTCCTTAGTGCCCATGACTCACACACACACCATACCAGTCATGCCCCCATGACCAGTTTCTGTCTCTCACACACCAATCATCTCCCAAACAGTCTTTGGCACACACACACCAGTCACCTTCCTGAACAGTTTCTCTCATGCCATACACACACACAGGCTTCCCACTCCCGTGTTCTACTTACATATATGGGCTTCTCACTCTCATAATCACTTTCTCTGTCACACACACACACACACACACACACACTCACCAGTCTCTCACTCCCATGTTCTCTTTCAGATATACAGGCTTCTCCCTCCCATGATGTGTTTCACACACACCCAGGTTTCTCACTCCCATGCTCACTCTTCACATGTACAGGCTTCTCATTCCCATAATCACTTTATTTCTCTCTCTCTCTCTCTCACACACACACACACACACCAGTCACCTGATCTCTCTCATGCATATACACACATACACACACACACACAGACTTCCCACTCTCATGTTCTCTTTCAGATATACAGGCTTCTCCCTCCTATGCTGTGTCTCACACACACCCAGGTTTCTCACGCCCATGCTCACTTCTCTTCACATGCACAGGCTTCTCATTCCCATAATCACTTTCTCTCTGTTACACACACACCAGTCTCTCTCATTTCCATGCTCACTCTCCACGTGCACAGGCTTCTCATTCCCTGAATCACATTCTCTCACATTCACACACTCCAGTCTTTTTCTCTCACACACACCGTCACCTTACCAAGCAGTCTCTCTCTCTCATGCATGCACACTCACCCAGGTTTCTCACTCCCATGCTTTCTTTCACCCCCACAACACCAGGCTTCTTACGCCCATGCTTTCTCACATACCCAGACTTCTCACTTCCATGCTTTTTCTCTCTCACACACACACACATCAGTCACCTCCCTGACTAATGTCTCACCCTCTCACATACACATCAGTCATCTCCCTGAGCAATCACTTTCATTGTCTCTCACATACATATACACACACACACACACACTCACACACACATCAGCTCTCTGACCAGTCAATCACACACATGCTGGCTGCCTGCTTCTCTCTCTTTCTCTCACTCACTTCCTCTCCCCTCCCCCCCCAGCACAAACGGTAGCTGCACCTCCTCCTCCAGCCCCGCAGGCCAAGAAAGAAGAATCCCATCGGCCGCGGGAGGCTCACGTTGCTGTCTCCTTTACCTATTATCAGCTGCTTTGATTGCTCGGGGGCCGATGCTACTGTCGCCGCTGCTATTTTTTTCATGCGGCACGACTCTTTCTCCTTCCCGCGCACCGCGTATCACTTCCTGTTCCGGGTCAGGGGGGGGGGCGGGAAGAAGAAAAGGCCAGCCGCGAATGCCACAGCTTTTTTTTTTTTGCACCGCTGCCGTGCCCGCTGGGATAGCCCAGCGGCAACGGCAGCAGGGAAGGAAGAGCAGCGGGAGAGACCGGGAGCGCGTGACACACCTGCCGGTGCTTGGCGGTGCCGCGGACCCGCAAAAATCTCCCACGGCCCGCTCCCGGTCCGCGGACCGGTGGTTGGGGACCCCTGTTCTATAATATTAGATGGAATGTCAACTGGCCTCATGTCTGTTCTATAACCTTATAGCTCAGCATCTTATCTAACTTACAGCATCTGTGTGTCTAAGAAAACAAGTTCAAGGATAAAGCACAAATGTCATGCTTATGTTAGAAATTATAAAACCGCCTATGATCAAAAATAAAAAATTTAGGAGTGTTGCATTTGGCAGTCCGCAGGCTGCTCCTGCGAACCGCCGCACTCTCTTTCACCGGCTGGGCCAGTCCAGCTGCCTCTCAACGCAGTGAAACATCACCATCTAGCCAGGTGACAGGACATTACTCCCTGATGCAGCGGGATGCTGCCAGTAGGATGCCGCCAACAGCACGTGCCATGCCTTCGCTTAGGCACCCATGCATACCATTTCCTAGCATTTAAAGGGACAGAGGCAGGAAAGTCCCCATGGCCCCTAGATATAACATCATCATCAGAGCTGCCCTATATAAAGGCAGCTCCCCAGAAGCAACTTATTTCAGCAATGAGTTCAGCTATCGTGAGTAGTGCGTGCTCCTTCCTAGCTTGTTTCAGTCTTTATCTTCAGCCTGTTCCAGTCCTCGACTTCAGCTTGTCCCAGTTCTCAGCTCCATCTACTCAAGTCCTTGCCTGCCCAACCTGATCCCACCTTGCCTGTCGGCCCTATCCATTCCTCTTTTTCTTCCTCGAATGGATACTTGGTTTGACCTCTGTTCATCTGTGGGGAAGGTGTCTCCAGGTAAATGTCCCTCCAGGGGACCTTTCCTTCCTGTGATTACCTCTCGAGGGCCTTTCCTCTTGGGTTGTATTGTTGGTAAAGAAATTTCTCAGTCTTGTAACTAAGCAATTATCTTTTATTAAGTAAAAGTAGGAAATAAGAGACAGTTGAGAATGCGAGAAATATAGTAGGTTCTCGGGAGTAGATTGAGACAGTTCCAACAATGACTTGCCTCAGAATCTACTCAAATGATACATGGCATACTGCTTTCTTATATACAATCGTTGATAGCAAAGTGCTTTACTATTTTTTTTCTTTTCCGGGACTTCCATATAAGAGATGGAAAAATACTGAATCTTCTCTAAAACTATGGCTAATGTTAAAGGTTGCCAAGTGTCTTATCTGAGATATACTTTTTCTCTACACTGGCTTCTGGCCTTGGGCTGCTCATGTTTCTCACAGAAATGCCTGTTTTTCACTTGTGCTCCATTTTTGCTGAGTTAGTCCTTTTATTATTTATTATTTAATCCAGACTATCTTCACCTCTGCCTGGACTCTGGATATGCCTCATTGCTGCCTGCTCTTGACCTCTGCTTGGACCCTGGATATGCTTGACCACTACCTGCCTCTGACTTTTGCCCTGACCTTGAGACCTCTACTTGCCACCTGCCTATGACCTTCGCCTGGCCTCAGACCATACCTCCAGTCATCAGTAGAGACCCTTGCCTAAATTCTGCTAGCCCTGACACCTAAAGGCTCAACCCGAGCCATGTGTGTCCGGGTGCACAAGCAGAGATATGCTGGAATTTTAAGCCATGCACGCATTTACATGCATAAGACTTAAAATATGCCTCGTGTGCATCAGCATGGTCCTGATTCTAAGAGGTTGCTCAAACTGCCTCATGTATCTTCCATTGGACTTTGCCAGCTTTACACGCATATGTAAGCGGATTTTAAAACATGCTCTCGTGAGGGGCATTCCCAGTTTTTTTTAATTAATCCACAGGTTTGCCCAGTCAATTTTGAGGTCATACAGACCCCTCTGGTTCTTCATCCTGAACACCCACCAGTGGACATGATCCCTTATCCTGTCATGTAAACCGAAAAGCGTGAGATCTGCAGACTTGTACCTCATCAGGAGCAGTAGTAAAATTATGTAGCTTTCAAGCTGCCATGCGCTGCAGCCTCTGGTTTTAAAATACGGACTTTGCCGCAGAATGTTCATGCTCCACCTGCAACTCCTCCCCTTTTCCGCTCCCTTTCTGTTACTTGCGCATGAGTATATACACCTGTAACTTCCGGCTTTTAAAATACATGGCGCTCGCACGCAGCCCACATACTTACATATATGGGCTTTTTAGCAAGAGCAATGCTTTTAAAATTTGGTCCTAGGTGAAAACACTAAAAGATAATCATTCTGAGACAGGGATGCACGTGCCTGAGATACATACGTATAATCACGCTCAGTCCAGTATAGGATATGCCATGCATCTAATGGGCCTAGTTGTTTATAAAGTAAAGAAATACCTTTATGTGAGATTTATTTATTTGTTCATTTTTATATACTGACATTCAAAAATATATCACATCGGTTTACATGACAAATAAAAGCTAAAACATTCAATAAAAGCGAAACAGGAATAAGGACATTATAAAACAATAAAACATCATAAATTCAGTCAATTTCTAATGCATAAATCTGTAACAACATAAGAGGTCATTTGTCATCATGACCTGTAAAATTCTAATAAATAAGGAATGTAATTAAATATTAAAAACTAAAAGAAAGTGCATACAATTCCTAAAATACTGATAAACAAATACAAATATAAGCATGAATTAAAAAGGTAAAATTAAAATGATGCTAAGTGAAGGCTTGTTTAAAAAGGCATTATACTAGCAAAAGATCATGCACCATATGTTGTGATCCTGCCCGCGAGGAGCGTGGGCAGGCTCTTACCTTCACGGCCAGTCAGGCCACTGACGCTGCTGCTTCTCTCTCCCTGAATCAGCTGGGGCCGTCCCCGCAGCTGTTGCCATGCGGCTGGCTCCTCTGTTGCTGTTTCTGCCTTCCCCCGACGTGCTGCTGCGATCCCTGGACCTTCAGCCAGCAGGGAGGCTGTCCCTGCCGGTGCCTGCTTCAACCCCGGTCCTCGCCCGGCAGGGAGCCGTCCCTGCCGGTGCCTGGAGCTTCTCACAGCTCCCTGCAGCCAGCACTTCTCTCTTCAGCCTTGCAGCGTGGAGCGGTGCCTGCAGCCTGCTACGGCTCCCTGCTTCCCCTGCAGCCAGCCTTACCTCTCTCTGCTTCTTCCTGCTTCAGTCCTTGTGGCTGGGAGCTGCTCCAGCCCAGGGCTGCTCCGCTGCGTCGCTGGGCCTTCCACGTGGCTGAGGACGCCACCAGCTTCCAGCTCTTCGCTCCAGCTCCCTAGGGCGCGGGCGTGCGCCTCTCTGCTCCTCTTCAAGGGCCAGCCAGGTGTGGCCCCCTGCTGACCCCTCCCTGGGCGTTGTCCTCATCAGCCCTACAAAAGGGCTCAGCGTCCAGTCTATCTTTGCCTTCGCAAGGAGTTGGTCACTCCTGAGATCCTTTGCTCCAGGAAGTCGTCCGTGTTCCAGCACTTCTGCAAGGTCCTGTGTTTCTTGTTCCCTGTTGGAGCTCCTTGTCCAGTCCTGATGTCTGCCTTCTGTTCCAGTCCTGACGTCCGCCTGCTGTTCCAGTCCCAAGGTCTGTCTCTTGATCCAGTACCCGTGTTCCAGTCCTGATGTTACCTGCTGTTCCAGATGTCCTTGTTCCAGCCCTGAGGTCTGTCTTAGTACTTGTTCCTGACCCTGATGCTTTAACCTGCCTTAGGCTGCCAGGAGTGCAGCAAACCTGCCTTAGGCTGCCAGGAGTGCAGCAAACCTTGCCTTTGGCTGCCAGGAGTGCAGCAACCTGCTTCTTCCCTGTGCTCTCCCGCTCTCAGCATGGTCTGCGACCAGCCTTCCAGGGCTGTGTAGGGCGCGCATGGGACAGGGTGGTCCGCGACTCAGTCCCGCGGGTGGCCTGAGTAGGGCGCCCTGAGGGACAGTGCCCATGTCTTCCTTCAGCCCTCGTTCCTGAGTCCACCTCTGTGCATCCAGTACCTCGTCCTGAGTCCACGTCTGTGCCTAAGTCCACGTCTTTGCATCCTGCACCTCGTTCCTGAGTCCACGTCTTTGCCTGAGTCTACGTTGTTCCTGAGTCTCGTCTGAATCCATGTTCCAGTCTTCGCTGCCCTGGCCTCCATCCGGCCTGCCGCTTCGTGCCGTACCCTGTGGCAGGTCCGAAAGGGCTGGGAACGGTCGGAGGACTGTTCTCAAGACCAACATTGCGTTGTTGGGTCTTCCGAAGCGTGCAGGTCCGGAGGAGGGCCTGTCTTCCAGTCATCACTCCAGCCTTGCTCCCGTCCAGCCCATGCTCGGGCATGCCACGCCTCCCGCGGCACCTCTTCAGAGTTCCTCTGGGGTCGAGCCGTGGCCCAAGGACACACATCTCCCAGGAGTGGGATCGCTCTCCTAGCGCTCCACAACACCATATTTAGGTCACGTCCAAGAATAAAAGCCCAGGTTGCAGATCTCGTAGTTTCTTGAGATTAGCATAAAAAGCTGTTGCTTCCTGTTCAGAGGGAATTTATTTTCTGAATATCACATCTTGCTCTTTTTACAGATATAATGCCTCTTTCTTGTGTGTGTTGGACTGGTTCTGTTTAAATAAAAAGTTTTTTTTTTGTTTTTTTTTAAAGCAGAGTCATAAGTACTAGGGGCATATACATTACAAAGAATTATTGGGGCCCCTAAAAGAAGAACTTGTATAATAATATATCTGGCCCTGGGATCCTTAATGAGTATCTCCATCTGGGTCAAAATAGCAACACCAGCCTTTCTGGAACCAAAGGAGATCCAATACACTTCTCCAAGTCACCAACTTTGCAGTTTACTATGTTCCAAATTGCTTATGTGTGCTTCTTGGATCATAGCGATATCAGTCTGGTCACTCCTTAATATCTTGAGCCATTTCATTTGGTGATCCCGGACCTGCTACATTCCATGAGATGATTCTAATGCCCTCTGTACTAAAGGGGAGAAATAAATGCCCAAAGTTTAGAAAGTATTGAAAGTCAGGACCACCTCACTACCTTGAGGCAAGTCCTTCAAAGAATATTCTAAGATCCCCCACACATATATAGGAATAATACTCAAGTTCTTCTTTTAGTCGCTCTAGCCTCTTCAGATCCCTAAATCTACACTTCTTCCCTTCCCCCATCCAGAACATCCCCACTCCCCAACCCCCACCCCATCTCCTCCCACACCTGCTAGCACCTATGCTCCTTCCCAACTCCCATCCTTACAAATGGAACGGAGAAACCCCCCCCCCCCCCCATCACGAGGGCAATAACATTATCAATGCTATGGGGTAACCCCCCACTACCCTCATACCAAATCAACAGTAGAAAATATAGCAAAGAACACCAAAAACAAGAGAGTGTCTGCTGACTGACACAGAATCGCTGAAAAGATAACATGCAAAACTCTTTTCATCTTATTTGTCTGCAAAGGAGATTCAATGGTCTGTCAAAAAATCAAGTAGGTGTTGGCCTGCTAGCTTCAATGGCCAGAAGTTTCTTCTTTGAGTGAGAACCAGACACCACATCTCAACTGCAATCAGGGGAAAATACTCTCCAGGTCCCAGAAGCAGATCCATCATTGAGATATTTGTGCCAAGTAATTACTTTCCTGCAGCGTCCAAAAAGAAAAACAAAATTCCAGAAAAAAGTAGCACTAAGAAAAATTATGTGCAAGAATCATTGCATGAATTATTCCTGCTCCTTAAATTTTTCTTTTTGAGCTACTGAACAAGAAGGGCAATTTTCAAATACATTAACCTGGGTAAATAGTAATTTGCAGGGGTAAAATGGCTGCACTAAAAGCCGGCTCTTCTCTAAAATGCCCATGGGCTGCAGAGTGTGTATACTTCTACCTGCCTTAAAAAGAGGTGTTTATGTTGGGGGAGGAAAAACAACACACGTCCCTTCAATTTTTCAATGCATTCGCATTATTTTGCAGCTCTCCCGTCAGCCCCCACAAACAGCAGGTGCAAAGTGTCCAGATTCTTAATACACAGACTCTGCTCATGTGAATAAAAAAAACATAATGTGGCTGTCTGCTCTGTGAAAATTTCCCTAAAGTGCACATGTTAAAGGCACCCAAGCAGGTTGTACTGTGTGGGATATTTGCAAAATTGTTCCAATGAAAGACAATTTTAAAAGCCATTTACCTGAAAAACTGGTATTTGCATTAAAGAATGCATAGGATTAAACAAGGGGATCTCTGAGGGGGTGATGGGAATTGTAAAGCAAACTAGATAGGCAATAGTGGTCTTGCTGAGGTAAGTTCCTACCAGTTTTGTACACTGGGAGTGATTTTTGCCCATTCTTCCTGGCAGATTTGCTCCAGGTTGTTCAGGTTGGTTGAATGACACTTATGGCCTGCAATGTTCAAACAGTGCCACAGATTCTTGATTGGATTGAGATCTGGACTTTGACTTGGCTATGGTAGAGATTCACCTTTTTGTTATTCCATCACTCCTGTGTTGATTTGGCCTTGAGCTTGGGATCATTGTCCTGCTGAAAGGTGAACTTTCTCCCAAGTTTTAGTTTTTTAGCAGACAGAAGCAGGTTGTCTTACAGTATCTCCCTGCATGTTGCACCATCCATCCCTCCTTCAATTTTAACAAGATGCCCAGTCTCTGCTGAGGAAAAGCATCCCTACAACATGATGCTGCCATTCCCATAATTTACTGTTGGGATGGTGTTTGCTGAAGAATGGGCAGTGTGTTAGGTTTGTGCCACACAACACACATAGCATTTTGAATTTTGGCCAAAAAACTTTGTGTCTCATCTGACCACAAAACCTTATCCCACATTTTAGCTGGGTGACTCTGCTGCTTTCTGGCAAACTCCAGACATGTTTTGATGTGCTTTTTCTTCAGTAATAGCTTCTTCCTAGCCACCCTCCCATGCAGGCCATTGTAAGCAGAGCTCTTGATATGGTTGACTGGTGCACCTCCATTCCAGTCCCAGGCACTGAACTCTGTAGCTCCTTCAAAGTGTTTGTTCACCTCTCTGTGTCATCTCTTACAAGTCTCCTTCTTGCTCTGACACTGAGTTTTGAGAGATGGCCTTGTCTAGGCAGGGTCTGGGTGGTATGATGCATTTCCTCACAACTGATCCAACAGTGCTCACTGGGATATTCAAGCCCTTGGATATTATTTTGTAGATTTTTCCTATCTTGTGCATGTTGATAACTTTATCTTTAATTTCCTTAGAATCTCTGGTCTTCATTTTCACAGCTTACCTTCAAATTCAGAATCTGACCAATGGTACTGGAAATAGGGGGTCTTTTATCCAGAAAAGCTGACCTTTTATTAATGATTCACAGGTAGAGGCCAATTGTAAGCCAATTGTTAGGGTAATATCTTTTAGAGATGTGAATCGGATTCCGGTTCCGATTCACATTGTGGTTTTTTTTTTCGTCCGGCCCGATCGCGGTTTTGTTTATCGGCTGCGCCTGAGCCAATAAACAAAAAACCCACCCCGACCTTTTAAAACTAATCCCTTAGCTTCCCCCACCCTCTCGACCCCCCAAAAAACATTTTACAGGTACCTGGTGGTCCAGTGGGGGTCCCGGGACCGATCTCCCACTCTCGGGCCGTCGGCTGCCACTAATAAATTGGCGCCGATGGCCTTTGCCCTTACCATGTGACAGGGTATCCGTGCCATTGGCCGGCCCCTGTCACATAGAGGGAGCACTGGATGGCCGGCGCCATCTTTAAAAATGGCACGGGCCATCCAGTGCTCCTACCATGTGACAGGGGCCGGCCAATGGCACGGATACCCTGTCACATGGTAAGGGCAAAGGGCCATCGGCGCCATTTTGATTAATAGCAACCGATGGCCCAAGAGCGGGAGATCACTCCCGGGACCTCCACTGGACCACCAGGTACCTGTAAAACGTTTTTGGGGGGATCGGGAGGGTGGGGGAAGCTAAGGGATTAGTTTTAAAGGGTCGGGGTAGGTTTAGGGGTTATTTTTGAGTGCCGTTTTTCCCGCCCTCCCCCAAAATGATAAGAGAACCCCCATGAACAATATCATGGGGTTTTCTTATCGTTTTGGGGGAGCCCCCAATTTCTGATGATTTTGAAAATATCGTACGATATTTTCATTTGTCGAAGCCCGATTCACATCCCTAATATCTTTCATCTGTGTAAACTTGGAGCTTCCACAGCACAAGGGTTGAATACTTATGCAAGCAGTATTTTTCAGTTTTTAACTTTATGTTACAAAAAATGCAGAGAAATAATGAATTGAGACTTTGAAATTTTACTTAAGAGCATATTGGTTTGCAATAAGCATACTGTGGAACAATCTATGTATGTGTCATTTGTAATCCACACAAATCTGCTGTTTTTAGCAGGTGAAATAGTTTTGCAAGCCATATATATTTTATTTAGCCGAACTGAGTGGAGGCATTCAAAGCAGGTGCAAACATCTGCAAGAACTTCACATCCATAGCAATTTTCAAAGAAAAAGTATGCCCAAATGTTAGCTTTGAAAATTAGGTGCAAGGGCTGTGGGTACAAAATGCCAGCAGACTTTGCACCTAGGCAGACAGTTTAAAAATTGCTCCCCAATAATTATGTCTAATCTCAAGCAGTCTGACCAATATAAATTCTTACTCCAGGGCTCAGATGGAAGGCGAACATGGAAGATCCAGGGGCAACGAATCATAATTTCAGAGCAAGGAGATCTGCTTCAAATGGAATCAACCACGGTTCGAAGGCAGAAGAAGAAACAGAGAGACAAAAAAGCCTGATAATTTCAGAAGAAAAGTTTGGAGGTGCAGAAGTAAAACACAATCTTGTTGACACCAGGCACCATATGCATATTACCTGTTCTCCATGCCCAACTGCTGCCACATCATCGGTGACCACTACAATGACAGGCACTATAACAAGTACAACCACAACTGCTAAAACTACTGAAGCAACAACTCCTTCTATGACTGAAACAAAAAGTACAGACATTGCCTCTGCCACTACCGCCCAGGAAACAAAAATAACAACCATACACGCCACTGCTCAGGCACCACCCATCACATCCTCCACCATAATGACTCATCCACAAACATCCATAACCATCAGTTCCAACATCACTGCTCAACCTTTAACAAGCAGAAGCACTGCTTCCAGCACCACCACACAGGTACCAATGAACACAACCAGACCCTCCACAACCATTGCTCTAGAATCAACTACTAAAAGGGTGGACTCCATCAGCACCACTCAGGCACTAACAAACGCAGTCAACACCTCGATCACCACTGCTCAAGTAAAAACAGCCATAACTATCTTCTTCACCACAAGTGATTATCACCCAAAGACAATAACATATGCAGATACAACAAATCAGGAATCAAGCAACAAAACTACAGCCTCCAAAACCACCACACAGGCATCAACTACGAAAAATATGGACTCCAACATCACTGCAGAGGCACCAATGACCAAAAGTGCCACAACCACTGACTACACCACCACTTTTCAGGCTGAATCAATTACAATCACTGAATCAAGCACGTTAGCTCTGTCAGCCTTCACCACTTCAACGACTACTGATCAAGCTCCACCCAACACAACACCCTCCTCTACTACCACTATTCAGTCATCAACAACTACGTTCAACTCCACATCTCAGACAAGTATTAACACAACCACATACTTCACCACTAACATTCAGACACCCACATCTAGAAATACCTTCTCCACCACTACTATTCAAGAATCAACTACACCAATCAAAAAATCTACCACCTATATCCCAGTTTCAACCACCACAACTTATGCTTCCTCGACAAAAGCTCAAGTATCAGCCACCACGATCAGAGACTCCAATTCCACCATTCAGGCACCAAGCACCACAACAATGGACCAAACCATCACCGTTGAGGCACCAAAGACCACCACCACTGAGTACAATAACACTGTTCAGGCTATAACCAGCCCAAGCAGTACTTACACCACTACTTCTCAGGCTCTATCCACATCAATCAATGCAGCAGCCACCTCTGCTCAGATAACAGCAACCAGCTCCACTACCACCACTCAGGCTTCAATCACCATAGCCACCATCTCAACTACCTACACTAAGAAACCAACAAGCGTAATCACCTCCTCCAGTACCCGTGCTCATGTACCAACCACTGCAATCACTGATTCTACCAGCACTCATAAGGTTTTAACGATTACACCCACTACTTACACCAACACTGCTAAGGTTCCAACCACTACAAGCATCTCATCTACCATAAGCACACAGAAACAGACTACAACCATTGAACCCACCACAACCAATCTGGTTCTAACCAACACAACTACTGCCTCTACCACCATCATGGTCCCCACCAGAACATCTCTGGTACCAACCATAATAACAACAGCCTCTACCACAAGCAGTGTGGTACCATCTACCACATTTACTGCCTCCACTACCACTACTCAAACACTAACAAACACAACTTTGAACTCTGCTACCATCACAGAGAGTCTGAGAACGAAACCTACAACAGACACCACCAGAGGTGAATCACCTTCCACAATAACCAATATCCCCACAAATACAGTATTTGCAACTGCCACAACAGTCCCTGCCTCCAACATCATCTCTCAGGAAACTACAAAAGTAACCATTCTACCAACGATTACAATTCAAACTCCAAATACCACATCCACTACTTTGAGTGCATTCACTCAGGCACCAAAAACCACAATCTATTTCTTCAGTTCCACCACCCAGGAATCAACCAATAAAATAACTTCATCTAACATAATAGTTCAGGAACCAACAACCACAACAATTTCTTCTACCACAACTACTCACACACCAATTACTAGAGTCACCACTGCTATCTCCAGTGCAGGGGGACCAACCTCCACATTGATCTCCCCGATCACCACAGTTCATGCCCTTACCTCCGCAATAACTCCCTCCAACACCATCTCCCATGCACCAGGCACCACAGGCGCTGTCCCTACCACTTTTACTCCATTACCTACAAACAAAACATTCATTTCAAGCACCACCTCTCAGGCACTTGCATCCACAAACAATACTTCTATCACCATTCCTCTGGCTCCAACGACTATAACCTATGCATACACAACAACCAGTCACACATCAACTAAATCTATTGATCGATTATCATTCACCACAACTACAACCTCCTCCACTACCATTCATGTACCAACTACCACAACAACTGAATCCACCACTGCTGATGAGGCACAAATGACCAAAACTGCCACAACCACTGACTACACCACCACTCTTCAGGCTGAGTCAATTACAAACACTGAATCAAGCACGTTAGCTCTGTCAGCCATCACCACTCCAATCACTACTGATCAAGCTCCACCCAACACAACAACCTGCTCTACTACCACTACTCAGTCATCAACGACTACGTTCAACTCCACATCTCACGCAAGTATTAACACAGCTACATACTTCACCACTAACATTCAGACACCCACATCTAGTAATACCTTCTCCACCACTACTATTCAAGAATCAACTACACCAATCAAAAAATCTACCACCTATATCCCAGTTTCAACCACCACAACTTATGCTTCCTCGACAACAGCTCAAGCATCAGCCACCACGATCAGAGACTCCAATTCCACCATTCAGGCACCAAGCACCACAACAATGGACCAAACCATCACTGTTGAGGCACCAAAGACCACCACCACTGAGTACAAAAACACTGTTCAGGCTATAACCAGCCCAAGCAATACTTACACCAGTACTTCTCAGGCTCTATCCACATCAATCAATGCAGCAGCCACCTCTGCTCAGATAACAGCAACCAGCTCCACTACCACCACTCAGGCTTCAATCACCATAGCCACCATCTCAACTACCTACACTAAGAAACCAACAAGCATAATCACCTCCTACAGTACCCGTGCTCATGTACCAACCACTGCAATCACTGATTCCACCAGCACTCATAAGGATTTAACGATTACACCCACTACTTACACCAACACTGCTAAGGTTCCAACCACTACAAGCATCTTCTCTACCATAAGCACACAGAAACAGACTACAACCATTGAACCCACCGCAACCAATCTGGTTCTAACCAACACAACTACTGCCTCTACCACCATCATGGTCCTCACCAGAACATCTCTGGTACCAACCATAATAACAACAGCCTCTGCAATCACTGATTCCACCAGCACTCATAAGGATTTAACGATTACACCCACTACTTACACCAACACTGCTAAGGTTCCAACCACTACAAGCATCTTCTCTACCATAAGCACACAGAAACAGACTACAACCATTGAACCCACCACAACCAATCTGGTTCTAACCAACACAACTACTGCCTCTACCACCATCATGGTCCCCACCAGAACATCTCTGGTACCAACCATAATAACAACAGCCTCTACCACAAGCAGTGTGGTACCATCTACCACATTTACTGCCTCCACTACCACTACTCAAACACTAACAAACACAACTTTGAACTCTGCTACCATCACAGAGAGTCTGAGAACGAAACCTACAACAGACACCACCAGAGGTGAATCACCTTCCACAATAACCAATATCCCCACAAATACAGTATTTGTAACTGCCACAACAGTCCCTGCCTCCAACATCACCTCTCAGGAAACTACAAAAGTAACCATTCTACCAACGATTACAATTCAAACTCCAAATACCACATCCACTACTTTGAGTGCATTCACTCAGGCACCAAAAACCACAATCATTTTCTTCAGTTCCACCACCCAGGAATCAACCAATAAAATAACTTCATCTAACATAATAGTTCAGGAACCAACAACCACAACAATTTCTTCTACCACAACTACTCACACACCAATTACTAGAGTCACCACTGCTATCTCCAGTGCAGGGGGACCAACCTCCACATTGATCTCCCCGATCACCACAGTTCATGCCCTTACCTCCGCAATAACTCCCTCCAACACCATCTCCCATGCACCAGGCACCACAGGCACTGCCCCTACCACTTTCACTCCATTACCTACAAACAAAACATTCATTTCAAGCACCACCTCTCAGGCACTTGCATCCACAAACAATACTTCTATCACCATTCCTCTGGCTCCAACGACTATAACCTATGCATACCCAACAACTAGTCACACATCAACTAAATCTATTGATTGGGTATCATTCACCACAACCACAGCCTCCTCCACTACCATTCACGTACCAACTACCACAACAACTGAATCCACCACTGCTGATGAGGCACAAATGACCAAAACTGCCACAACCACTGACTACACCACCACTCTTCAGGCTGAGTCAATTACAACCACTGAATCAAGCACCTTAGCTCTGTCAGCCATCACTTCAACCACTACTGATCAAGCTCCACCCAACACAACAACCTCCTCTACTACCACTACTCAGTCATCAACGACCAGCCCAAGCAGTACTTACACCACTACTTCTCAGGCTCTATCCACATCAATCAATGCAGCAGCTACCTCTGCTCAGATAACAGCAACCAGCTCCACTACCACCACTCAGGCTTCAATCACCATAGCCACCATCTCAACTACCTACACTAAGAAACCAACAAACATAATCACCTCCTCCAGTACCCTTGCTCATGTACCAACCACTACAATCACCGATTCCACCAGCACTCCTAAGGTTTCAATGATTACACCCACTACTTACACCAACACTGCTAAGGTTCCAACCACTACAAGCATCTTCTCTACCATAAGCACACAGAACCAGACTACAACCATTGAATCCACCACAACCAATCTGGTTCTAAGCAACACAACTACTGCCTCTACCACCATCATGGTCCCCAACAGAACATCTCTGGTACCAACCATAATAACAACAGCCTCTACCACAAGCAGTGTGGTACCATCTACCACATTTACTGCCTCCACTACCACTACTCAAACACTAACAAACACAACTTTGAACTCTGCTACCATCACAGAGAGTCTGAGAACCAAACCTGAAACAGACACCACCAGAGGTGAATCACCTTCCACAATAACCAATATCCCCACAAACACAGTATTTGTAACTGCCACAACAGTCCCTGCCTCCAACACCATCTCTCAGGAAACTACAAAAGTAACCATTCTACCAACGATTACAATTCAAACTCCAAATACCATATCCACTACTCTGAGTGCATTCACTCAGGCACCAAAAACCACAATCATTTTCTTCAATTCCACCACCCAGGAATCAACCAATAAAATAACTTCGTCTAACATAATAGTTCAGGAAGCAACAACCACAACAATTTCTTCTAGCACAACTACTCAAGCACCAATTACCAGAGACACCTCAGCTATCTCCAGTGCAGGGGGATCAACCTCCACATTGATCCCCCCAATCACCACAGTTCATGCCCTTACCTCCGCAATAACTCCCTCCAACACCACTTCTCATACACCAGGCACCACAGGCGCTGCCTCTACCACATTCACTCCATTACCTACAAACAAAACATTCATTTCCAGCACCACCTCTCTGGCACTTGCATCCACAACCAATACTTCTATCACCATTCCTCTGGCTCCAACGACTATAACCTATGCATACACAACAACCAGTCACACATCAACTAAATCTATTGATCGATTATCATTCACCACAACTACAACCTCCTCCACTACCATTCATGTACCAACTACCACAACAACTGAATCCACCACTGCTGATGAGGCACAAATGACCAAAACTGCCACAACCACTGACTACACCACCACTCTTCAGGCTGAGTCAATTACAAACACTGAATCAAGCACGTTAGCTCTGTCAGCCATCACCACTCCAATCACTACTGATCAAGCTCCACCCAACACAACAACCTGCTCTACTACCACTACTCAGTCATCAACAACTACGTTCAACTCCACATCTCACGCAAGTATTAACACAGCTACATACTTCACCACTAACATTCAGACACCCACATCTAGTAATACCTTCTCCACCACTACTATTCAAGAATCAACTACACCAATCAAAAAATCTACCACCTATATCCCAGTTTCAACCACCACAACTTATGCTTCCTCGACAACAGCTCAAGTATCAGCCACCACGATCAGAGACTCCAATTCCACCATTCAGGCACCAAGCACCACAACAATGGACCAAACCATCACCGTTGAGGCACCAAAGACCACCACCACTGAGTACAATAACACTGTTCAGGCTATAACCAGCCCAAGCAGTACTTACACCACTACTTCTCAGGCTCTATCCACATCAATCAATGCAGCAGCCACCTCTGCTCAGATAACAGCAACCAGCTCCACTACCACCACTCAGGCTTCAATCACCATAGCCACCATCTCAACTACCTACACTAAGAAACCAACAAGCATAATCACCTCCTACAGTACCCGTGCTCATGTACCAACCACTGCAATCACTGATTCCACCAGCACTCATAAGGATTTAACGATTACACCCACTACTTACACCAACACTGCTAAGGTTCCAACCACTACAAGCATCTTCTCTACCATAAGCACACAGAAACAGACTACAACCATTGAACCCACCGCAACCAATCTGGTTCTAACCAACACAACTACTGCCTCTACCACCATCATGGTCCCCACCAGAACATCTCTGGTACCAACCATAATAACAACAGCCTCTACCACAAGCAGTGTGGTACCATCTACCACATTTACTGCCTCACTACCACTACTCAAACACTAACAAACACAACTTTGAACTCTGCTACCATCACAGAGAGTCTGAGAACCAAACCTACAACAGACACCACCAGAGGTGAATCACCTTCCACAATAACCAATATCCCCACAAACACAGTATTTGTAACTGCCACAACAGTCCCTGCCTCCAACACCATCTCTCAGGAAACTACAAAAGTAACCATTCTACCAACGATTACAATTCAAACTCCAAATACCACATCCACTACTTTGAGTGCATTCACTCAGGCACCAAAAACCACAATCATTTTCTTCAGTTCCACCACCCAGGAATCAACCAATAAAATAACTTCATCTAACATAATAGTTCAGGAACCAACAACCACAACAATTTCTTCTACCACAACTACTCACACACCAATTACTAGAGTCACCACTGCTATCTCCAGTGCAGGGGGACCAACCTCCACATTGATCTCCCCGATCACCACAGTTCATGCCCTTACCTCCGCAATAACTCCCTCCAACACCATCTCCCATGCACCAGGCACCACAGGCACTGCCCCTACCACTTTCACTCCATTACCTACAAACAAAACATTCATTTCAAGCACCACCTCTCAGGCACTTGCATCCACAAACAATACTTCTATCACCATTCCTCTGGCTCCAACGACTATAACCTATGCATACCCAACAACTAGTCACACATCAACTAAATCTATTGATCGGGTATCATTCACCACAACTACAGCCTCCTCCACTACCATTCACGTACCAACTACCACAACAACTGAATCCACCACTGCTGATGAGGCACAAATGACCAAAACTGCCACAACCACTGACTACACCACCACTCTTCAGGCTGAGTCAATTACAACCACTGAATCAAGCACGTTAGCTCTGTCAGCCATCACCACTCCAACCACTACTGATCAAGCTCCACCCAACACAACAACCTCCTCTACTACCACTACTCAGTCATCAACGACTACGTTCAACTCCACATCTCACGCAAGTATTAACACAGCCACATACTTCACCACTAACATTCAGACACCCACATCTAGTAATACCTTCTCCACCACTACTATTCAGGAATCAACTACAACAATCAAACAATCTACCACCTATATCCCAGTTTCAACCACCACAACTTATGCTTCCTCGACAACAGCTCAAGCATCAGCCACCACGATCAGAGACTCCAATTCCACCATTCAGGCACCAAGCACCACAACAATGGACCAAACCATCACCGTTGAGGCACCAAAGACCACCACCACTGAGTACAAAAACACTGTTCAGGCTATAACCAGCCCAAGCAGTACTTACACCAGTACTTCTCAGGCTCTATCCACATCAATCAATGCAGCAGCCACCTCTGCTCAGATAACAGCAACCAGCTCCACTACCACCACTCAGGCTTCAATCACCATAGCCACCATCTCAACTACCTACACTAAGAAACCAACAAGCATAATCACCTCCTACAGTACCCGTGCTCATGTACCAACCACTGCAATCACTGATTCCACCAGCACTCATAAGGATTTAACGATTACACCCACTACTTACACCAACACTGCTAAGGTTCCAACCACTACAAGCATCTTCTCTACCATAAGCACACAGAAACAGACTACAACCATTGAACCCACCGCAACCAATCTGGTTCTAACCAACACAACTACTGCCTCTACCACCATCATGGTCCCCACCAGAACATCTCTGGTACCAACCATAATAACAACAGCCTCTGCAATCACTGATTCCACCAGCACTCATAAGGATTTAACGATTACACCCACTACTTACACCAACACTGCTAAGGTTCCAACCACTACAAGCATCTTCTCTACCATAAGCACACAGAAACAGACTACAACCATTGAACCCACCGCAACCAATCTGGTTCTAACCAACACAACTACTGCCTCTACCACCATCATGGTCCCCACCAGAACATCTCTGGTACCAACCATAATAACAACAGCCTCTACCACAAGCAGTGTGGTACCATCTACCACATTTACTGCCTCCACTACCACTACTCAAACACTAACAAACACAACTTTGAACTCTGCTACCATCACAGAGAGTCTGAGAACGAAACCTGCAACAGACACCACCAGAGGTGAATCACCTTCCACAATAACCAATATCCCCACAAATACAGTATTTGTAACTGCCACAACAGTCCCTGCCTCCAACATCACCTCTCAGGAAACTACAAAAGTAACCATTCTACCAACGATTACAATTCAAACTCCAAATACCACATCCACTACTTTGAGTGCATTCACTCAGGCACCAAAAACCACAATCATTTTCTTCAGTTCCACCACCCAGGAATCAACCAATAAAATAACTTCATCTAACATAATAGTTCAGGAACCAACAACCACAACAATTTCTTCTACCACAACTACTCACACACCAATTACTAGAGTCACCACTGCTATCTCCAGTGCAGGGGGACCAACCTCCACATTGAACTCCCCGATCACCACAGTTCATGCCCTTACCTCCGCAATAACTCCCTCCAACACCATCTCCCATGCACCAGGCACCACAGGCACTGCCCCTACCACTTTCACTCCATTACCTACAAACAAAACATTCATTTCAAGCACCACCTCTCAGGCACTTGCATCCACAAACAATACTTCTATCACCATTCCTCTGGCTCCAACGACTATAACCTATGCATACTCAACAACTAGTCACACATCAACTAAATCTATTGATCGGGTATCATTCACCACAACCACAGCCTCCTCCACTACCATTCACGTACCAACTACCACAACAACTGAATCCACCACTGCTGATGAGGCACAAATGACCAAAACTGCCACAACCACTGACTACACCACCACTCTTCAGGCTGAGTCAATTACAACCACTGAATCAAGCACCTTAGCTCTGTCAGCCATCACTTCAACCACTACTGATCAAGCTCCACCCAACACAACAACCTCCTCTACTACCACTACTCAGTCATCAACGACCAGCCCAAGCAGTACTTACACCACTACTTCTCAGGCTCTATCCACATCAATCAATGCAGCAGCTACCTCTGCTCAGATAACAGCAACCAGCTCCACTACCACCACTCAGGCTTCAATCACCATAGCCACCATCTCAACTACCTACACTAAGAAACCAACAAACATAATCACCTCCTCCAGTACCCTTGCTCATGTACCAACCACTACAATCACCGATTCCACCAGCACTCCTAAGGTTTCAATGATTACACCCACTACTTACACCAACACTGCTAAGGTTCCAACCACTACAAGCATCTTCTCTACCATAAGCACACAGAACCAGACTACAACCATTGAATCCACCACAACCAATCTGGTTCTAACCAACACAACTACTGCCTCTACCACCATCATGGTCCCCAACAGAACATCTCTGGTACCAACCATAATAACAACAGCCTCTACCACAAGCAGTGTGGTACCATCTACCACATTTACTGCCTCCACTACCACTACTCAAACACTAACAAATACAACTTTGAACTCTGCTACCATCACAGAGAGTCTGAGAACCAAACCTACAACAGACACCACCAGAGGTGAATCACCTTCCACAATAACCAATATCCCCACAAACACAGTATTTGTAACTGCCACAACAGTCCCTGCCTCCAACACCATCTCTCAGGAAACTACAAAAGTAACCATTCTACCAACGATTACAATTCAAACTCCAAATACCATATCCACTACTCTAAGTGCATTCACTCAGGCACCAAAAACCACAATCATTTTCTTCAGTTCCACCACCCAGGAATCAACCAATAAAATAACTTCATCTAACATAATAGTTCAGGAAGCAACAACCACAACAATTTCTTCTAGCACATCTACTCAAGCACCAATTACCAGAGACACCTCAGCTTTCTCCAGTGCAGGGGGATCAACCTCCACATTGATCTCCCCGATCACCACAGTTCATGCCCTTACCTCTGCAATAACTCCCTCCAACACCACTTCTCATGCACCAGGCACCACAGGCGCCGCCCCTACCACATTCACTCCATTACCTACAAACAAAACATTCATTTCCAGCACCACCTCTCAGGCACTTGCATCCACAACCAATACTTCTATCACCATTCCTCTGGCTCCAACGACAATAACCTATGCATACACAACAACCAGTCACACATCAACTAAATCTATTGATCGGTTATCATTCACCACAATTACAGCCTCCTCCACTACCATTCATGTATCAACTACCTCAACAACTGAATCCACCACTGCTGATGAGGCACAAATGAGCAAAACTGCCACAACCACTGACTACACCACCACTCTTCGGGCTGAGTCAATTACAAACACTGAATCAAGCACGTTAGCTCTGTCAGCCATCACCACTCCAATCACTACTGATCAAGCTCCACCCAACACAACAACCTCCTCTACTACCACTACTCAGTCATCAACGACTACGTTCAACTCCACATCTCACGCAAGTATTAACACAGCCACATACTTCACCACTAACATTCAGACACCCACATCTAGTAATACCTTCTCCACCACTACTATTCAGGAATCAACTACAACAATCAAACAATCTACCAACTATAACCCAGTTTCAACCACCATAAATTATGCTTCCTCCATAACAGCTCAAGTATCAGCCACCACGATCAGAGTCTCCAATTCCACCATTCGGGCACCAAGCACCACAACAATGGACCGAACCATCACCGTTGAGGAACCAGAGACCACCACCACCCAGGACAATAACACTGTTCAGGCTATAACCACCCCAAGCATTACTTACACCACTATTTCTCAGGCTCCATCCACATCAATCAATGCAGCAGCCACCTCTGCTCAGATAACAGCAACCAGCTCCACTACCACCACTCAGGCTTCAATCACCATAGCCACCATCTCAACTACCTACACTAAGAAACCAACAAACATAATCACCTCCTCCAGTACCCTTGCTCATGTACCAACCACTACAATCACCGATTCCACCAGCACTCCTAAGGTTTCAATGATTACACCCACTACTTACACCAACACTGCTAAGGTTCCAACCACTACAAGCATCTCCTCTACCATAAGCACACAGAACCAGACTACAACCATTGAACCCACCACAACCAATCTGGTTCTAACCAACACAACTACTGCCTCTACCACCATCATGGTCCCCACCAGAACATCTCTGGTACCAACCATAATAACAACAGCCTCTACCACAAGCAGTGTGGTACCATCTACCAAATTTACTGCCTTTACTACCACTACTCAAACACTAACAAACACAACTTTGAACTCTGCTACCATCACAGAGAGTCTGAGAACCAAACCTACAACAGACACCACCAGAGGTGAATCACCTTCCACAATAACCAATATCCCCACAAACACAGTATTTGTAACTGCCACAACAGTCCCTGTCTCCAACACCATCTCTCAGGAAACTACAAGCGTAACCATTCTCCCAACGATTACAATTCAAACTCCAAATACCATATCCACTACTCTGAGTGCATTCACTCAGGCACCAAAAACCACAATCATTTTCTTCAGTTCCACCACCCAGGAATCAACCAATAAAATGACTTCGTCTAACATAATAGTTCAGGAAGCAACAACCACAACAATTTCTTCTAGCACAACTACTCAAGCACCAATTACCAGAGACACCTCAGCTATCTCCAGTGCAGGGGGATCAACCTCCACATTGATCCCCCCAAGCACCACAATTCATGACCTTTCCTCCGCAATAACTCCCTCCAACACCATCTCCCATGCACCAGGCAGCACAGGCGCTGCCCCTACCAGAGCCACATACTTCACCACTAACATTCAGACACCCACATCTAGTAATACCTTCTCCACCACTACTATTCAGGAATCAACTACAACAATCAAACAATCTACCAACTATATCCCAGTTTCAACCACCATAAATTATGCTTCCTCCATAACAGCTCAAGTATCAGCCACCACGATCAGAGTCTCCAATTCCACCATTCGGGCACCAAGCACCACAACAATGGACCGAACCATCACCATTGAGGAACCAGAGACCACCACCACCCAGGACAGTAACACTGTACCAACCACTACAATCACTGATTCCACCAGCACTCCTAAGGTTTTAACGATTACACCCACTACTTACACCAACACTGCTAAGGTTCCAACCACTACAAGCATCTTCTCTACCATAAGCACACAGAAACAGACTACAACCATTGAACCCACCACAACCAATCTGGTTCTAACCAACACAACTACTGCCTCTACCACCATTATGGTCCCCACCAGAACATCTCTGGTACCATCCATAATAACAACAGCCTCTACCACAAGCAGTGTGGTACCATCTACCACATTTACTGCCTCTACTACCACTACTCAAACACTAACAAACACAACTTTGAACTCTGCTACCATCACAGAGAGTCTGAGAACCAAAATTACAACAGACACCACCAGAGGTGATTCACCTTCCACAATAACCAATATCTCCTCAAACACATTATTTGTAACTGCCACAACAGTCCCTGCCTCCAACACCATCTCTCAGGAATCTACAAAAGTAACTATTCTCCCAACAATTACAATTCAAACTCCAAATACCATATCCACTACACTGAGTGCATTCACTCAGGCACCAAAAACCACAATCATTTTCTTCAGTTCCACCGCCCAGGAATCAAGCAATAAAATAACTTCCTCTAATGTAATAGTTCTGGAACCAACAACCACAACAGTATCTTCTACCACAACTACTCAAACACCAATTACCAGAGCCACCTCAACTATCTCCAATGCAGGGGGACCATCCTCCACATTGATCTCCCCGATCACAACGACCATAACCTATGCACACACAACAACCAGTCACACATCAACTAAACCAATTGATCAGGTATCATTGACCACAACCACAGTCTCCTCCACTACCATTCAGGTGCCAACTACTAAAATAACTGAATCCACCACTGCTGATGAGGCACAAATGACCAAAACTGTCACAACCACTGACTATACCACCACTCTTCAAGCTGAATCAATTACAATCACTGAATCAAGCACCTTAGATGTATCAGGCATCACCACTTCAACCACTGCTGATCAGGCTCCACCCCATACAACAACCTTGTCTACTATCACCTCTCTGGCAAGCACTAACACAGCCACATACCTCACCACTATCATTCAGTCACCTACATCCAGTAATACCTTCTCCACCACTACTATTCAGGAGCCAACTACAACAATCAAACAATCTACCATCTATATCCCAGTTTCAACCGCCACAAATTATGCTTCCTCCACAACAGCTCAAGTATCAGCCACGACTACTAGAGTCTCCAATTCCACAATTTGGGCACCAAGCACCACAACAATGGACCAAACCATCACCGTTGAGGCACCAAAGATCACCACCACCGAGTATAATAACACTGTTCAGACTATAACTACCCCAAGCATTATTTACACCAGTAGGAATTTATACACCACTTTGCCTGCTGAGAAACCATTTACTTCTAGTACCACAGAGATATCTACAAGCTCCATGATTTCTACCACTATTACTACATATACTTCCACTATGTCTATCACTATGACTCAGAATCTTTTGGTCACCACCACACACTGGTGGGATTTCTCCACCACCTGCCCTCCATGTGAGACAGAAGCACCAGGGACAGAAGCTGGCAGCACCATCATGATGTCTACAGTGAACAGCACTGCTGTGAGATCCACACGTACCATCCCATGGACAATCACTGCTACAGTAACGAAAGTGACGAACACCACTTCACAACCTTTTATAAGTACTTTTACTAATAGTATAAGTACTGCAGAGTCACCAACTACTTCTTTGGTGATCACTACAAAAGTCCCCATTAAAACCACAAAGCCCTTTATGTCCTCTCTATCATCAATCACCCCAACCTTTGTTTCTCCCACCACCAATCAGGCACCAGTCACCACAACGTTTACTTCCACCACCTCCACTCAAGCAACAACTATCTCATCTACTGCCGCCTCCACCACCACCACCAACTCTCAGACACCAACCACTACAACTATGTCCCCCACCACCACTACCCAAGCACCATCCACCTCATCTACTGTCTCCACCACCACCACCTCTCAGACACCAACCACTACAACTATGTCACCCACCACCACTACACAAGCACCATCCACCTCATCTACTGTCTCCACCACCACCACCTCTCAGGCCCCAACTACTACAACTATGTCCCCCACCACCACTACCAAGGCACCATCCACCTCATCTACTGCCTCCACCACCACCACCTCTCAGGCACCAACTACTACAACTACTTCCCCCACCACCACTACCAAGGCACCATCCACCACAATCATCGTATCCACCATGATCACTAAGGCACCAACTACCACAGCCACCTCACCAGGTAAGTTCCATTTTCCTTACTTATCTATATTTAGTTGCATAGGATATCATTAAGGGTCAGCAAAGATAGGGATTTAGTTTAATACACTGCCATGCTTATCTACTTTGGGGTAGATTTTTAAACAGCGCGAATAGGCCTACTTTTGTTTGCGCTCCAGGCGCAAACAAAAGTACGCTGGATTTTAGTAGATACGCGCGGAGCCGCTCGTATCTGCTAAAAACCTGGATCGGCGCGCACAAGGCTATCGATTTTGTATAGCCGGCCGCCCGGGCCGTAGCCACGCCCCCGTACCCGCCCCCAAAACGCTGCCAACATGCCCCCGAAACGCCGCAACGACCGGGCCCGCCCCCGACACGCCCCCCTCGGAGAACCCCGGGACTTACGCGAGTCCCGGGGCTCTGCGCGCACCGGTAGGCCTATGTAAAATAGGCTCACCGGCGCGCAGGGCCCTGCTCGCCTAAATCCGCCCGGTTTTGGGCGGATTTAGGCGAGCAGGGCTCTGAAAATCCGCCCCTTTGTGTTTAATGACAGTTGCCAATTTTAGATGTATGGGCACTTATGGACCATCAGGCTCATCAATATCAAGCCAACACTATCACATTTAGTAATAAATATTTGTCAATTTTATTTTTATCAAGTTACACTGAATTGGGAGTAAACTTTAGGTAGCATCAGAATGAGAAAAGCTGAAGAAGCATCTTTTCAAGTTTGTTATGAAGAATTGATCTTTGACCCTTTCTACTAATTTAGGGCTTGATCCACCGGAGGTATGGACCTCCACTAGGTGTATAGCAAATAAATATCAGGTTTGCCCAATTTTTTGCTGTTGGAAAAGGAGATACGTGTCTTCTTTTTCACGTTTTTTAAATACTAAAATAGTTATTCAGAGATCTGGGGCCAGATTTAAGCTTTCGGGAGAATCTGGGCAATAAAAGGGTCAGTTTTTAGTTGCTTAAAGGCAACTTTTAATAGAGATGAGTGCACAAATAGGGGCGGATTTTCAGAGCCCTGCTCGCTTAAATTCGCCCAAAACCGGGCGGACTTAGGCGAGCAGGGCCCTGCGCACCGGTGAGCCTATTTTACATAGGCCTACCGGCGCGCGCAGAGCCCCGGGACTCGCGTAAGTCCCGGGGTTCTCCGAGGGGGGCGTGTCGGGGGCGGGCCCGGTCGTCGCGGCGTTTTGGGGGCGTGTCGGCAGCGTTTTGGGGGCGGGTACGGGGGCGTGGCTACGGCCCGGGGCGGTCCGTGGGCGTGGCCGCGCCCTCCGTACCCGCCCCCAGGTCGCAGCCCGGCGCGCAGGAGGCCCGCTTGCGCGCGGGGATTTACTTCTCCCTCCGGGAGGCGTAAATCCCTGGAGAAAGGTAAGGGGGAGGTGTAGACAGGGCCGGGCGGGTGGGTTAGGTAGAGGAAGGGAGGGGAAGGTGAGGGGAGGGCGTTAGAGGATTCCCTCCAAGGCTGCTCCGATTTCGGAGCGGCCTTGGAGGGAACGGGGGTAGGCTGCGCGGCTCGGCGCGCACCGGCTATACAAAATCGATAGCCTTGCGCGCGCCGATCCAGGTTTTTAGCAGATACGCACGGCTCCGCGCGTATCTGCTAAAATCCAGCGTACTTTTGTTTGCGCCTGGAGCGCAAACAAAAGTAGGCCTATTCGCGCTGTTTAAAAATCTACCCCATAGTGCATATTCGTGAAAGCGCTATTTTATAAATCCCATACATACACATGCAAGTAATGGTGCGTGAATAAATATGCTCATGTAAAAGAGTGGCAGGTGAGGGGCGTTCCTGGGTGGGCTAATATTTACAAGCTTAGAGGTAGGTTTTCAAAACTAGCACGCACGTGTCCATATGTGCGCACTACTCAGCGCACACACATGGACCCGCAATTTTATAACATGAGCGCACCGGTGCGTGTATGTTATAAAATTGGGGGTCAGCGCATGCAAGGGGGTCCACATTTGTGCAACCTGCGTGCGCCGGTGCCCATGGCCTTCCCCAGTTCCCTCCCAGTCTACTTCAATTTAGAAGCGGCCTGGGAGTGAACTTCCCTACCCCCTGTTCTAACCTTCCTACCCCTTCCCCTAACCTTCCTGCCCCCTAGCCATATCCTAACCCCCCCAAATCCTTATATTACCTGTTGCAACTGCTTTGAGCAGGCGCAGGTTACACACACCAGCATCCTTTCGGCACGCGATCCCCCGGCACAGCGGTAAATAGCCGCTGTGCCAGGGGCCTCTAGCCCAACCCCGCCCCTCCCCCAGACTGCCCCATCCTGCCCCCTCCCCGCCCCTTTCCTAAGGCCTCAGGACTTACACGCGTCCCAGGACTTTACGCTCGTGTCCGGGCCTTTGAAAATAGGCCTGGCTCGCGTAAGTTTTTTTAAAATCTGGCCCATAAGTTGCTATTTTCTAACAAGTGAAAGTAGCACAAGTACAACTGTTACCTGTGCATAATTATACCTGCTAATTATCTGGTGTAAGTCAGAATAAAACTCTTTATAGCCATATATTGAAAGGGTGAGGGGTCTGGATAAACTGGGGAGAGTTCAGGTTGAAGTACCGGGGGGGGGGGGGGGGGGGGGTGTCTTGATGACCTAGATATAGACTGGGCAAACTGGTGTACCAAGTGGTAAAACTGGTAATTTCCTTTACTTGCGTGTGTTATAAAACTGGATGATTTAAACACGTAAAAGCTGATAAAAACTAAGGAAATTACGCGAATTACATTTTCTCATGTAAATGGTTAAAATTAGGAGCACAAACATGTGCACATAGCATATGTCCACTACTTATCCAGATAATTTTTTACTTATCCAGCTAAGTGGTTCCACTTATCCAATTAAGTCTTAAAAAGCACTATGTAGCCGGATAAGTAAGATAGCCGGATAAGTCTTCAAATGCTGATTATCCATCTATCTTACTTATCTGACTATTTAGCTCTTTTCTTTTACTTATCCGGTTATCTTACATAACTCTACTTAGCCAGATATTTGTCACCACTTAGTCAGATAAGTCATCATTTATGTGAGTGTGTTTAAAATGCATTACATACCACGTATTTTTTGATATGCGAGCATGTTGTTGGGTAGACTTATGGCTATTTTGTGAGCACAATATAAAATGCATGTGCATGTGTGCGTGTGTCCATATACCTGCATATATAGGTATGCTCATGCATGTTTTAAAGTTACCATCCCTGAGGCTGTGTCTGGGTAAAAGCACCTGCACTAACTTTGTCCAGGTAAGCCCAAACGCCTATTATTTATCCAGATAGAGTTACCCACTTAAATTTGTCTGGGCAACACTGAATATCAGCACTGCCAGGACAAAATGAAACTGTGCCCTGGGAATACCCCCGGTGCCATCTTTTTGTGTGCAGATAAACTTTTGCTCTGGCAATGATTTCCCTGGACAAAATTCAGCTGGGGCAGGAGGAGAGGAAGACATTTTAAACTTCAGGGTTTGTCTGGCTAACTCTTTGAATACCAACCTCTTTGTTAATATGAATATTTTTTAGTTGTTTTTAGAAGGCAAACTACTCCCACTGAAGGCTAACTAGCATAAAGAACATGCAGTAAAAGTGCCCACATATTTTGCAACCACTGTTTCTGCAGATGTCCTAGCAGAGGTAAAATGGCATGCATGCTTTTGAAAATGCACAAGTATGTGTGCAATTTTAGTCCCCTGCCCCAAACATGCAAATCCCCCATGCCTGGGATCATCTCTTTGAAGCCCAGCTAATGGAATGCTGCATGTACGTTTGGCTGGACTAAGCGAGAGCAATGTTCAGAAAGCTCATTTCATCCAGGGAAATTGCTTTGAAAATTCACCACAAAAAGCACACAGAGCTTGCACAATTTTCAAAGTGAGTCTTTGGTCAAAGTCTTAACTTCTGAAAAAGGAGGAAAATAGTTAAAAGTAAATACTGTGCAAAAAGGAAAAACATCTGCGAAAAGGTAAAACATCTGCAAAAAGGTGTTGAGATACTTTTGGCTTTAAGAGCTCTTATTTAAGAATAAGATGCAAGTCCTAAAGTGCTTTTCAAGCAAGTTCATAATAAGTGCTACTTTGATCAGAACGTAGGAGGGGAAGTACTGGGATGGTGTTCAGGCTCCCCCTCGAGCTCTGCTCCCATCCTGAATTAAATGCCACCTCAGTGAAGATTATTCCTCATTTGCAGAGTGTCAGAATGGAGGAAGCTATGACGGCATCAAATGCATCTGTCCTGCTGATTTCTATGGGCCACTCTGTGAATTTGCTTATGATACCATCACTGTGGGTAAGAAACTGAAATTTATAAATATATATAGTGTAACTGACCCAATGCCCCAATATAGACTCTATAATGAATGGACAATGTCGTATGTTACATGTTATGTTGCAAGCCGCTCTGACTCCTTTGTGGAGGAAGGCGGCAATATAAATTGAAAATATAATGTAATGTAGTATAATGGTTTGGGGGGGGGGGGGGGGGAGTTCTTCTTCCCTCCAAGCCAGTACTGACCCAGGGTTGCAGCATTTATTTATTTTATTTACTTATTTATTTATTTAGACATTTTATATAGCATCGTTCTATGTAAAGATCACACCGGTTTACAAAAATAACATTCATAGCTATACATTAGCAACCAACCCCACTCATAAAGCAGGATACATCCTTGACCTAATTCTCAAAAGTCGCAATAACTGCGTAATCAATTCCTCTCACAGCACATTGCCCTTATCTGATCGATCACCAACTAATAAAAAACAGAAATAACCCTCCTCACCACACAGTGACCAAACTCACATAATAACCAGTCTTTCACATACAGAAAAAAAGATAGATCCGAAATACTTGAAGAAACAATTAAAAATAAAATAACTGTTCACGTGATGCAGTGGGCTCAGATGGTCATGTAAATCTGGGCATCTCCCCCTAAATAATAATATAGAGTGCCATCATCAAAGGATGCCACATATTCTTTGCCCAGGTGTAAGTGGATAACCTCGTCAGTGTATGGACAGATTTATTATGTGAGTGCCTAAAGTTTTGTCCACTAGATTCTCCAGAAAAGAGAAGGAGAGGTTGCGATTATCTGACTGCAAAATGGCCACCGCAAAAGAGAACTCTCCGCCGCTTGTGGGTAAAAGTGCGAATATAATGGCACTTACCAAAGCAGTTGTGGCTGCCCTGTGCAATAGATTTGGCGTGATCTATGCACAAATAGCGGCGGTTCAAACATCTATAGCTGACTTTGGGTCACGTCTCGATATGATGGAGGGACGAGTCAGCATTGTAAAGGATGACTCTACAGCAGCCGCAGCAAAAAATCCAATGGCTGGAGAAACTTTGGCATGAGCAATCGGACAAACTCAAGGACTTGGAAAACCACTCCAGGTGCAATAATCTGCGAGCGGTGGGCATCCCAGAGTCGATCGAAGATAAACAACTGAAGTTCTCCCTTGAAAGAGAGCTGGCTAAAGCATTGTGTCTACCGGTGGAGAGTGGGCCTATAATCATCGAGCGTGCACACCGCTTGGGAGGAATCGTGGCAGGAAGAACCAGACCCAGAGTGGTGATTTTCAAGCTCCTGAGCTATGTACAGAAAGAGGAAATCTTGCAGGCATATCACAAAATCAAAGAGCTGTGGCTGTTTGACCAGCGTATATTGCTATTCCAGGACTTTTCACCACGGGTCTCGCTGCAGAGGAAAGAATTTGCTTTGGTGTGCTCAGCGTTGGTGAACAGGCAAATTCGCTTTGCTTTACTGTACTCAGTGCGCTTAAGAGTCTGGCACCAAAACTCTGCTCTGACATTTGAGTCTGTGGGAATGGCACTAAAATGTCTGGATGGCTTGCCAGTTAGTGGAGACTGAGCTGCAGAAGTATCTGTCGCTGTAACATCAGCGGGATTTATATATACGCAGTGGGTGTTTAATGCCCGGCTATGTGATAGTGACTGTAGTTAATATGGTCATTTGTTATGAACATGATGGATTTTCAATTAGGGCATGTCGTTAGTTTATTTCTTTACCGGCTGTGCCGCACAGATCTAATTTGCTGGTTTGCACTGTTGTTGATAACAGTGAAATGCGATTTTGGTTATTTTTAAGTTACCAGAAGTTGGGCGTCAGTCTATTGACAAGGCCATGTTACTAATTCTATGGATTATCTTATTTGGGGAGGACACCTGAATGCATTCAGGGTGATCTTGACCTTCCATTTTTGGGAGACAAGTTCTTTGTTCTTTCTTTTTGTGTGGGGAAACATACTGCAGAGGGTTAATATGAGGGGGTTTGGGAAGGGGAAGGGGATGCGCTAGCGGTGCGTATTCTAAAGATGTTATTGGGGATATGCTGTATATTTTGCAGGTAGTTGCGCAGCATGAGGGGTGGAGAGAACGTTTTCTGGGCACCTGGTCATGCTTATTGAGTGCCACGGGGGACTGCAGCTCCAGCTGTCGAGACTCAGCCTTACGATGGGCAACAGAGGTGTGGGATGGGGACCCCGGTTGAAATAATATCCTGGAACGTAGCAGGACTAGGCACACCAATAAAGTGGGAAAAAAATACTTTCCCAATTGAAAAGGCTAAAAGGGAGCATTATTTTCCTTCAAGAGACGCACATGTTAATTTCATATATGGTTTTAGGAGCATTTTTTTTTTCCAATCTGATATAGTCACACTGAAGTTTTTATTTGTTAATATTTGAATTTTATATAATTTGATGTATTTATATTGGGCCGGATTTTCAAAAGGTTACGCGCACTGGGCCTATTTTTAAAAAGGCCCGGCGGTGTGCGTAAAGCCCTGGGACGCGTGTAAGTCCCGGGGCTTACAAAAAGGGGTGGTCTGGGGGGCGGGGCGGTCCGGGGGCAGGGCGTGGGTGGAAATGGAGCCTCCAGGTAGAGCGGCCATTTGCTGCTATGCCCAGGATCGCGTGCCGGCATTCAGCCGGCGCGTGCAACTTGCACCTGCCCAAGGCAGGCGTAACTGGGTAAGACAAATTTTTTTGGGGGGTTAGCTTAGGGTTGGGGGACGGAAGAGTTAGGGGAAGGGAAGGGAAGGTTGGGTGGGGTGGGGGAGAAGGGAACAGGGGAAGGCAGCGCGGGCTTGGCGCATGCAAGGTGCACAATTCTGCACCCCCTTGCTCGCGCCGACCCCTGATTTTATAACATGGCATGCCTGCACGCGCATGTTATAAAATCACGTGTCCATGTGTGCGCGCACATAGACGCAGGCACACACCCTTTTAAAATCTACCCCATTATTTTTAGATTACATTTGATGTTTTTATTATGTTATTTATGGATGTTTTAATCTGATTTATTTATATGTTGTTGTGAACCGGTATGATTGTATCAGAATATCGGTATACAAAACTAACTAACTAACTAAATAAATAAAAAGCATACTTAAAAGCTTTTTATATATTTATTTATTATTTTATTTTTATGTACCGACATTCGCTCGAGATATCACATCGGTTTACATTCAGGTACTGTAGGTAGGAAGTGGGTTTCCCAAGTATTCTCAACACAAGGTTCTACTGAAAGGTGTGGAGTTGCTATCTTAATACATAAAGATGCATCGTTTCAAACGAAAAAGGTCAAAGTTGATTCTGAGAGTCTCTTTGTTCTGGTCGGGGGTGGGGGGGAAGCTTAATGCGAACAATGTTATTCTGGCATCCGTGTATGCTCCCAACAACTATAACCATAAATTCTTCATACAACTTAGCACCAATCTGCAAGATATGGGTACAGCCTGGGAATTTTGGGAGGGGACTTAAATTTAATCGCAGACAATGTCTTGGACTGGTGGCCTACTTTGAGTACAAATCCTAGTAATGAGAACAAGGCGGTTAATTTTTTATGTTCTGTGCTGCAATTGTTAGATATATGGAGAATTCTTCACCCAGGCGAGAGGAATTACACGCATCATGCAAGAGCCCATTTGACTAAATCTTGCACTGTTCTTATATTGACTGATTAGTTGTTTCAAAATATAGAATCTGCAGCTATTGGCCCCTTAGTGATATCAGATCATTATTCAGTTATTTGTTCATTAGCCCAAGTACTCTCTAATACAGAGGTTCTCAACCTTTTTTCGGTCGGGACACACCTCACAGATGGTTCTCACATGCGTGGCACGCTGAACATGTGACCATCACCAGGCTAAATGTAAACAAACTCTCTGCATTCCACAGGAACCCCCTCGACCCCCAACAATGGGTGCAAAGCAGAACTAGGACATCCATTCAATTTACCATACAAAAAAAGATATTTCTGGTGACATCTCAATAACAGCAACATAAACACTCTCTCCTACCAGGTGCAATAGCCCTCCTTATGAAAAACCAGTAATTTACCACCAATGCATGTTCTATTAAGAAAACACAACAAATAATATTGATACAAATGCCTACACGCTTGTAAAATACTTCACCTCGGTCACATACATGGAATCAACCTTCACCAAGTACAGAAAAGCCACAGATTACAAATATGGAAACAGAAACTGGAATGGAAACTCAAAAAAGCCATCTGCATTCTGTGCAAAACAAAAATGTAGCACCTATCAGACTTCCAGGATCTGAAATAATCTACACAAAGTTACACCTGCATTATAGACCTCAAACAGTAACAACCCTACCTATGAAAAGGCAGCACTGCAAAAATTACACCAGGCCCTAAACACCAATACACCTCCTATTAGGAAAACAGAACAAGTCAAGCTCGCAGAACACCCTTAGCTGGGTCACACACGCAGAACGCAGACAGACCCTCACGAAATACAGAATAAAGTGACCATAAAGCTAATGTTTTTGTTTTTGCATTGTTTTACTGCATACAGAGTTTGGCTTCTTGCTGTTTCCAGTTCATTTTTTGTCTCAACATTTCTATTTATACATTCCCCGAGAAATATAAAATAATCACACACACACACACACCAGTCACCTGCCTGACCAATTTCTCTTTCTCACAGACACACACACACACCCACACACACACCAGTCACCTGCCTGACCAATTTCTCTTGTTCACACACATACACACACAACAGTCACCTGCCTGACCAATTTCTCTTTCTCACAAACACACATACACCAGTCACCTGCCTGACCAATTTCTCTCTCACATACACACACACACACACCAGTCACCTGCTTGACCAATTTCTCTTGCTCACACATACACTACCAGTCATCTGCCTGACCAATTTCTCTTGCTTACACACACACACGCACACACACACATACACCAGTCCCCTGCCTGACCAATTTCTCTTACAGACAAGTCACCTGCCTGACCAATTTCTCTTTCTCACACACGCACACACATCAGTCACCTGCTTGACCAATTTCTCTTTCTCTCACACACACACACACACACCAGTCACCTGCCTACCAATTTCTTTCTCACACACACACACACCAATCACCTTCCTGACCAATTTCCCTTGTTCACACACATACACACACACCAGTCACCTGCCTGACCAATTTCTCTTCCTCAGACACACACACCAGTCACCTGCCTGTCCAATCTCTTTCTCTCACACACACCAGTGACTTTCCTGAGCATTCTCTTGCTCTCACACATTTATCTTGCGTACACACACATTCTCTCATACACTTACACACATGCTGACTCACTCACTGTCTCACTCACCCCCACCCACAGCACACATGGCAGCTACAGCACAAGGGAGCCGGTACACTGCTATTAAAAGCAGAGTCCTGACAGGCTAGAAACTGCAGCAGGAATGACCTCCCCAGTCCCACAGCGCTAAGAAGACAGCACTCAGCTGTTTGCTTGTGCTGCAATCGATCGCGGCACCGAGCAGTCAGCTAAGATTGTAATTTTATTCTTTTCTCCCCATGTGTCATGCTGGTCAGAGCCGGGGCGGGGGGGGCAGCGGTGCCATGCTCCTTCTGAAGCAGCATCCAGGCAGGCCTTTTCTTCTTCCCGCGTGCCCGGTAGACATCACTTCCTCTTCCGGGCCACAGGGGCGGGAAGAAGAAAAGGTCACGTTCCTGTTGCCGGCTTCCACAAAACACTGGTGCCGTTCCCCTCGGGGCTTTAATGTGCTGATAGCCCGGGGAAGAACAGCGGGTGCGCGACACACCTGCCGGTGCTTCGCAACACACTAGTGTGACGCGACACTCCGGTTGAGAACCGCTGCTCTAAGGGACAGATTCTTAGGTGTGGCCCTTCTGCATCAGTCCACCAAGAGCCTCTCCCATTCACAGAGCTCAAGGGACAAGAATACCCACACCTCTGGAGAACCAGGCAGCACACCTTCCCCTGTTGAAGAACTCAATGACATACCCCATGAGTGTTTAACCCAACGAAAATGATGTATTTGAAAAGCATCCATACAAAACAGTCATGTAGTACACAAAACAGGGACTTCTATCCATGGCAAAAAGAAATGTGCAGAGCAAGTGGGTTCCCTTTGAAAATGTGCCTGCATTCCCACTGGTAATTTTGAAAGTGCTATGACATTTTTTAAATTGCCCTCCATATTAATTTTTTTTCTTGTGTATTGATTTTGCTAGAAACTGTTAATGCCAGCATTCCTGTGAATGTGACCATCACGAATCGGCCTTTCACTGAAGAACTCAACAACTTTAACAGCTCAGAATACAAGGATTTTGAGACGGAGTTTAAAAAACAGGCAAGAAAAAGATGCTTGGGAGCAAGAACAATCAAGGGAAACAGAGAGGGCAAGATTGGAGAGGAAGATGGCCAGACCCACTATGTATCCTGCATAGAAGGAAGTTGTGCATGGGCTCTTTGCACTAAAGGAAAATATACTGAGCACCTATCATGACTTGGGTAGTTAAAGCGTATATAATAGGAAAGCTTAGTGATAAGAGTTCTTATCCTTGAGTCTGCCCCTAACTTTCTGGGGCCAATGCAACCAGAAGTGGTTTAAAATGGGTGCTCGTATTGAGCACCCATTTTCCTACTGCACGCACAACCACATCTCAAAGACGCCCGATGCTATATTTTAATGAGTTGCTGTGTTAAAAGTACGCGCTAAAGAAGAATTATGTGTCCCTAATGTTCAAATGCATTGAGCACCCAGGACACGTGGCTGTGCGCCCACAATTGCATAGGGCAATCAATACAAGCATCCATTTTATCCCGCTTCAGGTCAATTTCTGGATGCCCAATATACACGCACAATAGCAAGGAACAAAATCGGCCTGGAGCGTGTCTATTGTGCGTGTATATTATGCATCCAGATTTTTTTTTTCATCAAGCTATTACATTACACCTTTATTCTTAAACACAGCAGGTGTAGGTGTTTAAGAATAAAAGTAGGAACCACACAAGACAATATTTTTAAAATTCTCCTGAGCCCTTGACTCAAGGATTGATTTAACGCCAGCTCTAGGGCTGGAGTTAAATTTGCGCATTAAAAAATGTGTATTGGTTGCCCAGCGATTTTCTGCATTGGGAGATAATAGCTATTAGCCTCATCTACATGGAATTTACCTGTGATGAGTGCGGGTGGGTGCGGTTTTGGAAGTGCTAATCTCTTCATTGCATCGGATGCTAGTCTAGTCAGGGCCGGTGCAAGGGGATTAGGTGCCCTAGGCGAGCCTTCTCCCTTGCGCCCCCCCCCCCCCGGTCTTGGCCCCGACTCCTATACTGTTCTCGATCACACCCACCGACTGTGTGGTTTTCTGGGTCGCGAGCAGGTTGGGCACTGCTCGCGGCCTGCCAAATCTCCACTCCTCTTTGCCACCGCTTGCGGCCCCATATGACTCGCACCCAGGGTCTCCAGCACCCGGGGGCCAATGCATTTGTGTGCCTCTCCAGCATCCCCCCCTTAATCCTTCTTGTACTAATGCTTAAGGTCACAGAAAATCAGTGGCATCTCTAGACAGAAGAGTTGGGTTTTTTTTGGGGGGGGGGGGAGTCAAAATGACACTTCTTCACCACACCCACCTCTATAGCATGGATCCTGCTTTAAAACTGGTTATTAAAAAAAAAGTATTAATAAAAAAGTGCAAAGGGTCTTCTGCGTAATTTTAAAAAGCTGGCCAGTTTCACACTTCTAGTAAAACTACTATAAAATTATTTGATAGCCTCATTCAACTAATTCTATATGGCTATGAGAGTGAAGTCTGGAATATATAGAAAGGGACAGAATGTCAATATAAATCCTGCACCTCCACTTCTGTAACTCTGTGCATCCACTGAAATTCCCCCAAACAATGGAGCTTGGATGTTTCCCTTACAGCTCATCATACTAAAAGATATTTTCAAATTCTGGTGTCACCTCACAGTAACAGCAGCACAAACACCTTCCACTGCCAGGCACATTGTGAACTAACACATAACCCCGCGAAAAAAGACACTCAAAATCTATACTGCAATCCCATCATAACATAACAGTAATAACACCAAGGACTCAAACAACAATAACCCTACCTGTGAAAAAGCAAGGGTAAATATTACACTGGGTCCTAGAATACCAATACACCACCTACTGAGGAAACAAAACAAACCCAATTGCTATAGATCCCTATACAGACACTATATACTAGCAGAATCTCTCATCATGGTCACACACAAAGAGCAGAGACAGACTCTCACCAAATATGGAATACAAAATAAAGGAGCACAAATTAGACAAAAACTGAAATGGAAACCAGACTCCATGTATTAACAATGGAAAAACAGAACCACCATTCCTCATAAAACAAATAAAATCAAGAAACATAAAGCATCAGTTATAATAGTAAAACCATAATAAAAGAATATTTTAAAACTACTGATAAATAGAATTTCTATTAATTAAAATCATATACATTTTTTTACAATTTCCCAAACACCAATAAAATATTTCAAAACAGCACATATATCAAATAACATTCAATAAGCTCTTGATGTTCCCTGTGGGAGCTCATGATTTCCAGTCACCCTGATATTGTCAAGGATTAAGAGGTTATCCTCTCTCTCTCACACATACTCACATGTCCATTCTCTCTCACACATACACTTTCACATACATACACATTCATGTTCTTATATCCACCATAACCTCTCGCTCTCACAGACACTGACACACTCACAGGCTCTAAGACACTCTCTCCCCCTCCACACACCCCCCACACACAAACTCTTACTCCCCTGGATTTTCTCATACACACTCATGCTCTCACACTCACTGGCTTCCTCACATACACACAAACACACACACACCCAGGCAAGCTCCCAGTCATTCTCACACACACACTGACCTCCAGGCAGGCTCCCATTCATTTTCACACCACTCCCTCCCCATCCCCCAGGCATGCACACACTCATTCTCACACACACAGACCCCCAGGCAGGCACCCATGCATTCACACACACACACACACCCCCAGGCAGAGTCCCATTCATACACATGCACACACTAAAGGCAGAACCCCCTCTCTTTCTTTTGCCAGAAACCTCGGAACCTCTCTCATTCCTTTGCTGTCACTGTCACTGCTGCCGCATGACTATTGGGGAGGCGCTGATTGCTGCTACTGGCACAGAAGCCCATTCTTCTGCCTCCTCTGTGCAGGCCCCGTGGGCTTCCACTTCCTCCATGCTGATCTCGTACATTGTGAGATCCGCATAGAGAAAGTGCTACTCTTGCACATTCCCAAAGTTTACATGTGCCAATCACTAAAAAGTAATTATTTTTTTTTTACCTTTGCTGTCTGATCTTATTTTTCTAATCGGTTGATCACAGGCTTTTTTTTTTCCCACCTTCCCTTTCTTATTTTTTTCCACCTTCTTTTTATTTTTTTGCCAATTTCTTTTATATTGTCTTTTTTTCTATTTCTTTTCTCTCCATCTTCTTCCCTCAAACACACAGTCAGGCTCTCATTCTCACATGCATTTCTCTCTCACACACACACACAACAGGCTCTCACTGTCACATGCTCTCTCTCATACAATCATTCATACACACAGTCTCTCACTGGCATATGCTGTCTGACTCACACACACAGGCTCTGTCTCACTCCCACATGCTGTCTTGCTCAAGCACAGGCGCTCACTGTCACATGCTGTCTCTCTCACACACAAAGACTCTCACATGCTGTCTCTGCAAACATTCAGGTCCTCACTCCCACACACAGTCTCTCAACTCACTCTCACACACAATCTCTCAACTCATCTCATACACGCACACATACACACTCTACAGGCCCTCAGCCTCTCTCTCACCTCTGGGCCTCCTCTTTACGGGTCGCCGCAGGATGGGCTCTGCAGAGGCCCTGATCTTCTCGGGCCACGGCGGCCCTGCTACCGGGCCTCTTCCTCTTCTCAGGCTGCTGCGACTTGGGATTCGCGGCAGCCCATAAGCGCTGCTCCTCTTCTGCACTCGGCTGATGCTCCTCCTCCTTCCTGCCCATGCGGCTCCAGCAACGTTTTCTTCTGAGGACGCGCAGGCAGGAAGGAGGAGAAGCACCTGCAGGCTTGAATTCGATCTTTTGCTTTGGGCCATGGTGACGTGAGCTCCACCACGGCCCTGCCGATCTGCCTGCTATGTGTCGCTGCTCAGCTGCCAGTGGGATGAGGTCTACCGGCGGCCACATGAGCCTCCCTGTGCCCGGGGGCATTGGCTCCCCTCGAGATACCACTGCTCGCGGAGCCCCCTAATACTCGGCACCCTAGGCCCAGGCCTAGTTTGCCTAGTGCTTCCACCAGCCCTGAGTCTAGTGCATCCAAAATGCACATCCAACTGCACATAAACCTGTGTGCTAGGCTGAGTGCACTTTATTGCATCTATGTGTGTGATCTCAGGAGAGTCAGTTTATCTCTCTTTGGCCCATGTTACTTAACATATTGCTAAGCCTCCATTCCAAAGGTGGCTGCACAATTCCTTGAAATATAATGCAAATGATTTGGGCTCTTGACTGGAGAAAAATAAAGCCAAATTGTTCTTGGCATCCTTATGTCTTACATCCATATTCTCACTTTTTTCCAGATGCAAGAAGTCTATCAGAACATACAAGGGTTCAAAGATGTGGAGATTATTTCAATCAGGTAGCGTGTTGTCAGCTTGTGCACCCATATGAGTAATGGGCCACCTGTTTTAATTAAAACTTTCAGATGTTTTGGGTTCTGAAACCTCGCCTGAAAGAAATATTCTTTCTGTACAAGAAAGAAAAAACTTTGATAAAAATTGAGATTTGAGAATAAGAACTAAACAGCAATGCACTTTACAAAAATGTGAATAACCCAGTACTGCGAATGATCAAACTGTACTAAACATTATTATATTTATGCAGAAAGGGCAGCATTGTGGTTGATCACAGGGTCATTGTGACACTGCCAAACAAGCCTAATATCACAGAGGAGCTCCAGCAGACAGTGGAGAAGTTACAGGATGAATTAAAGAATTCCACACAATCACAGGAAGACTGCGAAACAAAGAATAGTAAGTGTAAAGTTTGGCAGGGCCCTGATGACTTTGCTCTAGAAACCGTCAGTACTAATACTAGGGGCAATAAACAGATACAGGAGTTGCTTCAGAAAAAGATGGAGGAGAAAGCAGAGGAAGAGCAGGGGCAATGAATAGATATAACCTTCTCCTTCTTCCACAATTCCTTGCAGTTGAGCATGATTGTCTTCCAGGATTATCCTATCAGTGGGTCTGAGCATAGCTGATGAAGCAATTTGGGCATGTATTTCTAAGTGGAATGGATAGCTCTGGCGAATTAATTTGTTCTACCACATGATATTTCTGTCACTCCCGCTTTACTTTTTCATATTGCTATCATAGGGTTTCAAAATCCAGAGACCCTTCTTGCAAACCTTTTCTTTATCTGTGGCAATGCTAGGCAATAGTCTCTCATAAGTTGATGTCAGGTTGCACTACTTCATGTTGACTTTACAGATGTCCTTGAAGCACATTCACTGCTCTCCTCTTGAGTGCATTCCTTTACTGAGCTGGGAGGATTGAACTTGCATTTTGAATCTGGAATTAGACATTGAGATGATAGGACTCACACAGCAAAGTTGAAGTTGGATTATCATTGCCTTGAGGCTCGTAGTGTTTGCTTCAAGAGGATGCTAATGTCGGTACATCTGTGTTCTACCTGAATCTGAAGATTCTTCCTCAGGCAGGGCTGATGATACTTCTCTAATGTATCCTGTATGTTGTTCAAGTTTCAGATTGATAAGAGTAGGGTGGGGAACACAATTGTTAGATAAATCCAAAACCAAATCATGGTTTTGGATCTGATATCATGATCATGAAGCACCTATTTTCTCAAAGGACCAAAAGCTTAATTTACAATTTTGATTTCTTGTTTTTCAAGCATATGGGGGATGTGAGAATCCTCACAGGCAGGTGATATAATGAGAGAGAGCCTCACTATTATAGTTGATTTTATAGTTTCAAGAGCTTCAGAGCTGAGCATGTGCAGGCCATGTTTAGTTTAGTTTAGTTTATTCACTTATTTGACCATCTTTCAGCATAAATCAAAGTGGTGTACAAAAGTAACTAAAACCAAATCAATAAAAAATAATGTAATACATAACATTAACATTACTAAGCTAAAGACATCAATTAAAAAAACAATCACAATAACAGAAAATCCAGTTCAAAGTAATAGACCTTGAAATAAATCTCAGTAGGTACTTTGCATTAATATACATCAAATGCATGTTTAAATAACGCCGTTATGTGTTTCCTAAATTTAAGATACTTGGATTCCCTCCATACATTCTCTGGGATTCCATTCCAAAGCAGTGGACCCTGATAATTAGATGATATGCAAGATGTGCCTTCCAGTCTTATCTGAAATTAATATGATATAATCAAAAGTCCTGGTTACAGATCTCAATGACCATTTAGGTGGATAAGGAATTAACTGTTAAGATAAAGACAGAGGAAATCCATGATAAAATATCTATAGACCAGTGAGCCTGACTTCAGTGCCGGGAAAAATAGTGGAAACTATTCTCAAGATCAAAATCGTAGAACATATAGAACGACATGGTTTAATGGAACACAGTCAACATTGATTTACCCAAGGGAAGTCTTGCCTAACAAATCTGCTTCATTTTTTTGAAGGGGTTAATAAACATGTGGATAAAGGTGAACCGGGAGATGTAGTGTATTTGGATTTTCAGAAGGCATTTGGCAAAGTCCCTCATGAGAGGCTTCTAAGAAAACTAAAAAGTCATGGGATAGGAGGCAGGGTTTAAATACCCTGTAAGGCTGACATCATCAATCCGGGCCGCGGGGAACTTTCCTGCCGCTCGCCCTTTAAATACTGCGCTTCGGTGTGTGCACGCACCTAGGGAAACGACCATGAGGAGCTGGAGTCGGCGGCGTCCTGGTCGCCGCCGGAGCAGGCCGCGAGCAGAGTCTGAGGCCAGGAGTGGCGGCTGAATCAGGCTTCCAGCTGGCGCATGTGAGGGGGGTCCAGTCGTGCCGGCTGGCGTGACCGGGATTCTTAACAGAACCCCCCCTTCACGTCCCCTCTTAGAAGGCCCGGGTTTGTCAGGATGCGAGGTGTGAAACTGACAGAGCAGAGTTTTATCAAGTATGTTGGCTGCAGGCTCCCACGTGTTTTCCTTGGGGCCGAAGCCCTCCCATGTGATCAGGTATTCCCATCTCTTGTGATGGCGTCGCATGACCAATATCTCCCTGACCTGATAGATCTCTTCTTTGGCTGTTAGGTCCTGTGGTTCCATGATACTGCAGCATGGCCAAGAAGACACCAGGGGTTTAAGGAGGGAGACGTGGAATGTGTTAGGTATCCTTAATGAGGATGGTAACCTCAGACGTTAGGTAACTGGGCTGATTCGTTCTTTGTTGGAGAAGGGGCCGATGTTCCGGAGAGCCAGTCTCATAGACAATACCAGTAGCCAGATGTGGCAGGTGCTAAGCCATACCCAGTCTCCAGGACTGAAGAGGGGTGAGGGCCATTGATGCTTATTGACCGTCTTTTCTGACTCCTCGGCCACCCTTCACAGATGCCCTTGAGTGCAGTTCCACAGGGTATGCAGTTGCTGAGCGGTAATCTGGGCTGCAGGTGAAGGCACTGGGAGCGCCTTTGGAAGTGGCAGAACTGGTTGCTTCCCATAGACCACCAAGAAGGACAAAAAGCCGGTGGAAGACTGGACATGTGAGTTGTGTGAAAACTCGGCCCATGGGAGTAGTGAGGACCAGTTGTCTTGACCACTGTTCACAAAGGCTCGTAGAAAGTTCTTTAAGACATAAGGACATGCCATACTGGGTCAGACCAAAGATCCATCAAGCCCAGAATCCTGTCTCCAACAGTGGCCAATCCAGGCCATAAGAACCTGGCAAGTTCCCAAAAACTAAGTCTATCCCATGTTACTGTTACTAGTAATAGCAGTGGCTATTTTCTAAGTCAACTTAATTAATAGCAGGTAATGCTTCTCCTCCAAGAACTTATCCAATCCTTTTTTAAACCCAGCTACACTAACTGCACTAACAATATCCTCTGGCAACAAATTCCAGAGTTTAATTGTGCATTGAGTGAAAAAGAACTTTCTCTGATTAGTTTTAAATCTGCCACATGCTAATTTAATGGAGTGCCCCTTAGTCCTTCTATTATCCGAAAGAGTAAATAACCAATTCACATTTACCCGTTCTAGACCTCTCATGATTTTAAACACCTCTATCATATCCCCCCTCAGCCGTCTCTTCTCCAAGCTGAAAAGTCCTAACCTCTTTAGTCTTTCCTCATAGTGAAGCTGTTCCATTCCCTTTATCATTTTGGTTGCCCTTCTCTGTATCTTCTCCATCACAACTATATCTTTTTTGAGATGCGACGACCAGAATTGTACATAGTATTCAAAGTGTGGTCTCACCATGGAGCAAAACAGAGGCATTATGACATTTTCCGTTTTATTCACCATTCGCTTTCTAATAATTCCCAACATTCTGTTTGCTTTTTTGACTGCTGCAGCACACTGAATCAACGATTTCAATGTGTTATCCACTATGCCTAGATCTCTTTCTTGGGTGGTAGCTCCTATTCCTAATGTGGAACCTAACATTGTGTAACTATAGCATAGGTTATTTTTCCCTATATGCATCACCTTGCACTTATCCACATTAAATTTCATCTGTCATTTGGATGCCCAATTTTCTAGTCACACAAGGTCTTCCTGCAATTTATCACATTCTGCTTGTGATTTAACTACTCTGAATAATTTTGCAGCATCTGAAAATTTGATTACTTCACTCATCGTATTTCTTTCCAGATCATTTATAAATATATTGAAAAGTACAGGTCCCAATACAGATCCCTGAGGCACTTCACTGCCTACTCTCTTCCACTGAGAAAATTGTCCATGTAATCCTATTCTCTGTTTCCTGTCTTTTAGCCAGTTTGTAATCCACGAAAGGACATCACCACCTACCCCATGACTTTTTACTTTTCCTAGAAGCCTCTCATGAGGACCTTTGTCAAATGCCTTCTGAAAATCCAAATACACTACATCTACCGGTTCACCTTTATCTACATGTTTATTAACTCCTTCAAAAAAGTAAAGCAGATTTGTGAGGCAAGACTTGCCTTGGGTAAAGCCATGCTGACTTTGTTCCATTAAACCATGTCTTTCTATATGTTCTGTGATTTTGATATTTAGAACACTTTCCACTATTTTTCCTGGCACTGAAGTTAGGCTAACTGGTCTGTAGTTTCCCGAATTGCCCCTGGAGCCCTTTTTAAATATTGGGGTTACATTAGCCACCCTCCAGTTTTCAGGTACAATGGATGGTTTTAATGATAGGTTAGTCCAAACAAAACAACCAGAGCTCCAAGTGCACTTTACAACGTAAATTATCCAGTCAACTAAGCGCACAAAAAATTTGATTTGCAGACCTGTAAGATTGTAACCACTAAGATATACTAAGAATCCCCCCGAAGCAGCTGACAGGCGAAACACGGGACCGTGTCGGGGACTGCTGTTAAACTGTATGCCTTATCTGTGTGGGATGTAAAGAAGGAGTCACCATTTAAAATAAATGAAGTTATTATAACCACGACCAAATCAAATTTATTGTGCGCTTAGTTGACTGGATAATTTAATGATAGGTTACAAATTTTTACTAATAGGTCTGAAATTTCAATTTTTAGTTCCTTCAGAACCCTGGGGTGTATACCATCCGGTCCAGGTGATTTACTATTCTTCGGTATGTCAATCAGGCCTACCACATCTTCTAGGTTCAGTCCATCTGAATCATTACTCATGAAAACCTTCTCCGGTACGGGTATCTCCCCAACATCCTCTTCAGTAAACACTGAAGCAAAGAAATAATTTAATCTTTCCATGATAGCCTTATCTTCTCTAAGTACCCCTTTAACCCATTGATCATCTAATGGTCCAACTGACTCCCTCACAAGTTTCTGCTTCGGATATATTTTAAAAAGTTTTTACTGTGAGTTTTTGCCTCTATGGCCAACTTCTTTTCTAATTCTCTCTAAGCCTGACTTAACAATGTCTTACATTTAAATTGCCAACTCTTATGCATTATCCTATTTTCTTCTGCTGGATCCTTCTTCCAATTTTTGAATGAAGATCTTTTGGCTAAAATAGCTCCTTTCACCTCACATTTTAACCATGCCAGTAATCGTTTTGCCTTCCTTCCACCTTTCTTAATGTGTGGAATACATATTGACTGTGCTTCTAGGATGGTATTTTTTAACAATGGCCATGCCTCTTGCACACTTTTTACCTTTGTAGCTGCTCCTTTCAGTTTTTTCCTATTTTTCTCATTTTCTCAAAGTTTCCCTTTTGAAAGTTTAGCACTAGGGCTGTGGATTTGCTTACTGTCCCCATTCCAATCATTAATTCAAATTTGATCATATTATGATCACTATTGCCAAGCAGCCCCAACACCATTACCTCTTTCACCAAATCCTGTGCTCCACTGAGAATTACATCTAAAATTGCTACCTCTCTTGTTGGTTCCTGAACCAATTGCTGCATAAAACTGTCATTTATTTCATCCAGAAACATTATCTTTTTAGCATATCCTGATGTTACACTTACCCAGTCAATATTGGGGTAATTGAAATTTGCCATTATTACTGCACTACCAATTTGGTTAGCTTCCTTAATTTCTCTTAGCATTTTACTGTCTGTCTCACCATCTTGGCCAGGTGGACGGGAGTATATTCCTATCATTATACTCTTCCCCAACATGCAAGGGATTTCTACCCATAAAGATTCGATTGTGCTTTTAGTCTCATGTAGGAGCTTTATCCTGTTGGACTCTATACCATCTCAAACATAAAGCGCCACCTTGTCACCAATATACTCCTCTCTGTCACTGCGATATAATTTGTACCCTGGTACAGCACTATCCCATTCATTATCCTCTTTCCACCATGTCCCTGAGATGCCAATTAAGTCTATGTCATCATTCACTGCTATACACTCTAATTCTCCCATCTTACTTCTTAGACTTCTGGAATTAGTATACAAATATTTCAAAGTGTGTTTTTTGTTTGTATTAACATTCTGCTTTTCAGTTGACAGGGATAAATTGGAATCTTTTAGTTCAGCTGAGTTTTTAATTATAGGCACTTGGACTACTTTTCTTATTATTGGAACCTCACTGTTGGGATGCCCTACATCTAATGCTTCATTAGTATCCTTCTAAGTTACCTTCCTCCAAACTATGCACTGCTGAGTGACTGTCAGCTTTCCCCTTTGATTTAGTTTAAAAGCTGCTCTATCTCCTTTTTAAAGGTTAGTGCCAGCAGCCTGGTTACAACTAGGGATGTGAATCGTTTTCCATATCGTCTTAACGATAGAAATCGTGTGGCAGGAGAAGAAAATCGTGTTTGGCACGATTATTTCGTTGAAAAATCGTTAAAAATCGTTTTTTCCGATTAGTGCGCACTAACTCAAAATGATACAAATAGACACTTTCCAGGTCACTGAAGGTCAGTTAGGAATGAATATGTATTCCTATTGGCTGGCAGCCCCCTTATCTATTGATGTTACCAAGGTTACCACTGAGGTGATGGTTGGGGGGATGGGAAATGGAACTGGAAACTAACGAACACCAACAGAAAATGAAACAAAGTGTTCACACTTCCCAGGTCAGTAAAGGTCACTTAGGAATGAATATGTATGTATGTATTCCTATTGGCTGGCTGTGCTCTTATCTATTGATGTTACCAATATGGTTGGGGGGATGTGAAATGGAAACAGTTGGAAGCTTGACAAAAAAAGTAATGTAATGATCAGCACTCACGTGACTAGAACTTGTTTGTTTATTATTTTTGTTAGCAGGCACCTGAAATGCTAGTGCATGTTGAATTTGCCAATCACTGTGCATTTTAGAAAGGTGGTCCTGGCTGGAACTGTACACAGTTCAAATATATGTAATTGATTGTTGGTAAGTGTATTTTTTAAGTAGCCACACTGGCACCAGTATGTTTACTTTCCCTCCTACTTAACTCACTAGCTCAGCTTTGTAAGAAGGGCTTCTCTGCTTGAGTGAGGGTCAGGCAGCTCCCCCCTGTCTGTGAAGCCAGCCTCTCACTAGTAATGCAGGGAGGGAGCTGTCTCAGACTTCACCATCCTCCTCCCCCCCCCCCCTCACCCACACACCATTCACTAGCTGGGACATGGGGGAAGTCAGGAGTGAGGGTCAGGCAGCTCCCCCCTGTCTGTGAAGCCAGCCTCTCACTAGTAATGCAGGGAGGGAGCTGTCTCAGACTTCACCATCCTCCCCCCCCCCCCTCACCCACACACCATTCACTAGCTGTGACATGGGGGAAGTCAGGAGTGAGGGTCAGGCAGCTCCCCCCTGTCTGTGAAGCCAGCCTCTCACTAGTAATGCAGGGAGGGAGCTGTCTCAGACTTCACCATCCTCCTCCCCCCCCCCTCACCCACACACCATTCACTAGCTGTGACATGGGGGAAGTCAGGAGTGAGGGTCAGGCAGCTCCCCCCTGTCTGTGAAGCCAGCCTCTCACTAGTAATGCAGGGAGGGAGCTGTCTCAGACTTCACCATCCTCCTCCCCCCCCCCTCACCCACACACCATTCACTAGCTGGGACATGGGGGAAGTCAGGAGTGAGGGTCAGGCAGCTCCCCCCTGTCTGTGAAGCCAGCCTCTCACTAGTAATGCAGGGAGGGAGCTGTCTCAGACTTCACCATCCTCCTCCCCCCCCCCTCACCCACACACCATTCACTAGCTGGGACATGGGGGAAGTCAGGAGTGAGGGTCAGGCAGCTCCCCCCTGTCTGTGAAGCCAGCCTCTCACTAGTAATGCAGGGAGGGAGCTGTCTCAGTCTTCACCATCCTCCCCCCCCCCCTCACCCACACACCATTCACTAGCTGGGACATGGGGGAAGTCAGGAGTGAGGGTCAGGCAGCTCCCCCCTGTCTGTGAAGCCAGCCCCTCACTAGTAATGCAGGGAGGGAGCTGTCTCAGACTTCACCATCCTCCCCCCCCCCCCTCACCCACACACCATTCACTAGCTGGGACATGGGGGAAGTCAGGAGTGAGGGTCAGGCAGCTCCCCCCTGTCTGTGAAGCCAGCCTCTCACTAGTAATGCAGGGAGGGAGCTGTCTCAGACTTCACCATCCTCCCCCCCCCCCCCCTCACCCACACACCATTCACTAGCTGGGACATGGGGGAAGTCAGGAGTGAGGGTCAGGCAGCCCCCCCCTGTCTGTGAAGCCAGCCTCTCACTAGTAATGCAGGGAGGGAGCTGTCTCAGACTTCACCATCCTCCTCCCCCCCCCCCCCTCACCCACACACCATTCACTAGCTGTGACATGGGGGAAGTCAGGAGTGAGGGTCAGGCAGCTCCCCCCTGTCTGTGAAGCCAGCCTCTCACTAGTAATGCAGGGAGGGAGCTGTCTCAGACTTCACCATCCTCCTCCCCCCCCCCCCTCACCCACACACCATTCACTAGCTGGGACATGGGGGAAGTCAGGAGTGAGGGTCAGGCAGCTCCCCCCTGTCTGTGAAGCCAGCCTCTCACTAGTAATGCAGGGAGGGAGCTGTCTCAGTCTTCACCATCCTCCCCCCCCCCCTCACCCACACACCATTCACTAGCTGGGACATGGGGGAAGTCAGGAGTGAGGGTCAGGCAGCTCCCCCTGTCTGTGAAGCCAGCCTCTCACTAGTAATGCAGGGAGGGAGCTGTCTCAGACTTCACCATCCTCCCCCCCCCCCTCACCCACACACCATTCACTAGCTGGGACATGGGGGAAGTCAGGAGTGAGGGTCAGGCAGCTCCCCCCTGTCTGTGAAGCCAGCCTCTCACTAGTAATGCAGGGAGGGAGCTGTCTCAGACTTCACCATCCTCCCCCCCCCCTCACCCACACACCATTCACTTGCTGGGACATGGGGGAAGTCAGGAGTGAGGGTCAGGCAGCTCCCCCCTGTCTGTGAAGCCAGCCTCTCACTAGTAATGCAGGGAGGGAGCTGTCTCAGACTTCACCATCCTCCTCCCCCCCCCCTCACCCACACACCATTCACTAGCTGGGACATGGGGGAAGTCAGGAGTGAGGGTCAGGCAGCTCCCCCCCTGTCTGTGAAGCCAGCCTCTCACTAGTAATGCAGGGAGGGAGCTGTCTCAGACTTCACCATCCTCCCCCCCCCCCCCTCACCCACACACCATTCACTAGCTGGGACATGGGGGAAGTCAGGAGTGAGGGTCAGGCAGCTCCCCCCTGTCTGTGAAGCCAGCCTCTCACTAGTAATGCAGGGAGGGAGCTGTCTCAGACTGGTATCAGGGTTAGGGCACTGTGTGCAGGAAGATCACAACACTCCTGGTATTAATAGGGATAGGGCACTGTAAGAGATGACTGTAGTAGATTGAATAAAGATCTGATGTTTCTGCTCTCCTCACACCAAACAAAAACAACACACAAGCAGAGAAGCCCTTCTTACAAAGCTGAGATAGTGAGTTAAGTAGGAGGAAAAGTAAACATACTTGTGCCAGCGTGGCTACTTAAAAAATACACTTACCAACAATCAATTACATATATTTGAACTGTGTACAGTTCCAGCCAGGACCACCTTTCTAAAATGCACAGTGATTGGCAAATTCAACATGCACTAGCATTTCAGGTGCCTGCTAACAAAAATAATAAACAAACAAGTTCTAGTCACGTGAGTGCTGATCATTACATTACTTTTTTTGTCAAGCTTCCAACTGTTTCTATTTCACATCCCCCCAACCATTACCTCAGTGTTAGCCTTGGTAACATCAATAGATAAGAGCACAGCCAGCCAATAGGAATACATACATACATATTCATTCCTAAGTGACCTTTACTGACCTGGGAAGTGTGAACACTTTGTTTCATTTTCTGTTGGTGTTCGTTAGTTTCCAGTTCCATTTCCCATCCCCCCAACCATCACCTCAGTGGTAACCTTGGTAACATCAATAGATAAGAGGGCAGCCAGCCAATAGGAACACATATTCATTCCTAACTGACCTTCAGTGACCTGGAAAGTGTTTATTTGTATCATTTTCAGTTAGTGCGCACTAAATCGAGTTAGTGCGCACTAACGGGGAGTTAGTGCGCACTAACTCCCGTTAGTTCGCACTAACACGATTTAACGATTTTTAACGATAAATCGTTAGAATTTCTATTGTATCGTGTTCTATAACGATTTAAGACGATATTAACATTATCGGACGATAATTTTAATCGTTGAAAAACTATTCACATCCCTAGTTACAACCTGCTTAAGGTGGTGTCCATCCCTTCAAAAAAGTGTCCCCCTTCCCCAAAAGGTTCCCCAGTTCCTTACAAATCTGAATCCCTCTTCCTTGCACCATTGTCTCATCCATGCATTGAGACTCCGGAGCTCTGCCTGCCTTTGGGGACATGCGCGTGGAACAGGGAACATTTCAGAAAACACTACCCTGGAGTTTCTGGATTTCAACTTTCTACCTAAGAGCCTAAATATGGCTTCCAGAGCCTCCCTCCCACATTTTCGTATGTCAGTGCCCACATGTACCACGACAGCCAGCTCCTCCCCATCACTGTCTAAAATCCTATCTAGGTGACGCAGGAGGTCTACCACCTTCACACTAGGTAGGCATGTTACCAGGCAATCCTCACACACACCAGCCACCCAGCTGTCTACATTCCTAATAATCGAATCACCAACTATGACAGCCGACCTAACCTTTCCCTCCTGGGCACATCTTTGATGTGAGAGGACAATGTACCTGGAGAGCGGGTCCTTGCTACAGGATCATTTCCTGCTGCACCAGGTTGATGCTTTGCAATCATGAGATCTTCCTCCTCCAAGGCAGCACCAGGGCTGCCAGATTGGAGTTGGGACTTGGCTACGATGTCTCTCAAGGTCTCATCTATATACCTCTCTGTCTGCCTCTTCTCCTCCAGGTCTGCCACTCTATCCTCCAGAGATCACTCATTCTATGAGGGACAGGAGCTCTTTGCACTTACAATTCTTCACAGTGGATAAAAAATTATACATGTGCTACTTGATGCAGAAGACTGGGAGGCTCCCCTCTTGCTGCTGGACTGCTGCCTTCATCTTAAATTTGTTCAGTTCCTAATTAAGATTTAGGTTGCTATGGGAGTAGGACTGTGTACAATTAGTGTCCTTTACATGTATTAGTGTGTGCACTATATGGGCCGGATTTTAACAGGTATGTGCAGGCGTAGATTTGTGCACGCCCGGTTGCAGGCGCACGCATGTTATAAAATCCAGGGTCAGCACACGCAAGGGGGTGCACACTTGTGCTCTTTGCACACGCTGAGCCTTAGGGGAACCCCGATGGCTTTCCCCGTTCCCTTTGAAGCCGCTCCGAAATCGTAGCCCACGCCCCTGCCCCCTTCCCACCTCTTTTTCAAAGCCCTGGGGCATACACGCGTCCCGGAGCTTGTGCGCATCGCCGAGCCTATGCAAAATAGGCTCGGCACACGCAGGAGGGTTTTTAAAGGGTTACGTGTGTAACCCTTTTAAAATCCGCCCCTATATCTGTTAGTGACCTACAAGGGAATTATTAAGGTGTGGAGAATTTCTGAAACTAATTTAAAAGGCTGATTATTATTTAAAATTTAAAATTTTATTTATTTATTTTTGTGTGTGTGAAAGTGTCACCTGCCTACAAATTAAAGGGTGAGCTGAGGTGGGTGGAAAAGGGGTGGGAGGGTAGGGAAATACAAACACACAAACTTTTGTTTTTTGCCTGTCTTTCTGACTACTTATTTAATACAAAACACACAAAATTCTGGTTTTTTTGCCTGCCTTTCAACTACCTATTTAATAAAAACACACAAATTTCTGTTTTTTGCCTGCCTTTCTACCTATTTTAATACAAATCACACAAACTTGTTTTTTTGCTGCCTTTCTGACTATCTCTTTAATACAGAATACACAAACTTGTTTTTTGCCTGCCTTTCTAACTACCTATTTAACACAAAACACAGAAAGCTGCTGGTTTTTGCCTGACCTCTGACTAGCTATTCAATATAGATATTACAACCATTGCTGCCCGACGTCTTCACACTGCCCTCTTTACCTCTGTGGCGACTCCCTCCAGGTCTGAAGGACGGCTGGCTGCCACGGTGTCTCCCTGCCATCTCCCTCCGGCGTCCCCGGACCGGCTTGACCCTGCAGATCTGCCATGTTGCCTGAAGCCTAGGGCGCACAAGCACACGCGCTTTGAGTGAAGTACCAGCGAGGGCGCGAACCTCAGGGGCGCCCCTGAGATGACATCATCCGCTTCCAATATTTAAGGTCTCTGATATCACTAACAGAAGAGTTAGCAAGGGATAGGACTCTTCTAACTACTCTGCCTCCTCAGACTTACCAAAGGTACCTGCTCCTCGGGGGCCTCGCTCTCTCTTTTTGGCTTTCGGGTTACAAACAGGAATCGGTACTCGCTCCTTGAGGGCCCTGTTCCTGACTATCTGCTATTCTCTTCTGCCTGGAAGCCATCACCATCTACAATATCGTGAGTTTCCATCGCTCTCTCAGAGCTTTCCCTGGAACCAGGTACTCGCTCCTCGAGGGCCTAACCTTTCCAGCTCCTGAGCTCCATGAGACCAATATATGTGAGTGTTGTCATCTACGTTCTGTTCATGAACTCGGCTTACCCTGCCTACTCACTGTCTACAGTTTCTCAGCAGCTCAGCTGTTCATTATCTGAGGGACGTCAGCCCTGCCGGGCACTCCAGCTCACTACTGCCACCTCTGGTGGTTTCAAAACCTGTTTAATAAAAGAACTAGTGTGTGTCTGTCTCCATACTCTAAGCCTAGCCTGTGGTCCCTCTCGGGATCTTCCCCCGGGGGCGTGGTCATCTGCCACCGGCCCAAGGATCCACCACTACTATCTCCAGCAGTCTATAACAACAGACTGCTGACTCCACCTACGGAATACATCAAATTGCTCCTCCTATCTGATTGCTCCTCCCACCAGCATAGCGGATTATGACAACAGACACACAAGCACACTAAATAATATACCCCAATACAGTGGTTCTCAACCTTTTTTCTGTCGGGACACACCTGACAGATGGTTCTCACATGCATGACACACTGACCCATGATCGTCACGGGGCTAGATGTAAAAGTACAGTTTGCATCCACGGGAACCCCCCTGACCCACAATAATGGATGTAAAGCAGAATTATGACATTCCCCATACAACTCACCCTACAAAAAAGATATTCTGGTTCTGGTGTCATCTCAGTAACAGCAACTCAAACTCCTTCTATTTCCAGGCTCAATAGCCCTACTTATGAAAAGACAGTAGTTTGCCACCAATGCATGTCCTCTTGAGAAAACACAACAAATAAGACTGATACAAACGCTTACATGCTAGTAAAATATCTCATCTCGGTAACAGACACAGAACCGACCTAACATACTCCCAGGATCTGTAGTAATGCACATAAACTAATCCGTACACAGTTACACCTGTATTATGAAATACACTCAAACAGGAGCAACCCTATCTATGAAAAGGAAACACTACAAATATTAAATCAGGCCCTAAAAACCAATACACCTCTTATTAGGAAAACAGAACTAGTAAGCAGCTATAGTTCCCCACACAGAAATAATTGTAAAACTATACTAATAAGCAGAATAAATGTTTCAAAACAGCTATGAACAGAATAACATCCAACAATTAAAAACATAAAAACTATTAAACATTCTCCAAACACCAATAAAATATTTCAAAAAAGCAGACATCACATAATATTAAATAATTAAAATGGCAGTCAATCAAGAAAAATAAACTTAAAAAGCCACCTTTACTTACCCCTTCCAGCAGCTCTCCTACTCCTCTTCCATGCAGGCCGTGGCACACACCAGAAGCAGCAGTAGAAGTTAAGCTCTATACTCATGGTCCTCTTCCTTAGTGCCCATGTCTCTCACACACACACCATACCAGTCATGCCCCCATGACCAGTTTCTGTCTCTCACACACCAATCATCTCCCAAACAGTCTTTGACACACACATACCAGTCACCTTCCTGAACAGTTTCTCTCATGCCATACACACACACACAGGCTTCCCACTCCCATGTTCTACTTACATATATGGGCTTCTCACTTTCATAATCACTTTCTCTGTCTCACACACACTTACCAGTCTCTCACTCCCATGCTTGTTCTCTCCACATGCACAGGCTTCTCATTCCCATAATCACTTTTTTTCTCTCTCTCTCTCTCTCTCACACACACACACACACACACACACCAGTCACCTGACCTCTCTCATGCATACACACACACAGAGGCTTCCCACTCCCATGTTCTCTTTCAGATATACAGGCTTCTCACTCCCATGCTGTGTCTAACACACCCAGGTTTCTCACTCCCATGCTCACTCTTCACATGCACAGGCTTCTCATTCCCATAATCACTTTCTTTCTCTCTCTCTCACACACACATACACACACAAACTCACACCAGTCATCTGATCTATCTCATGCATACACACACACACAGGCTTCCCACTCCCATGTTCTCTTTCAGATATACAGGCTTCTCCCTCCCATGATGTATCTCACACACACCCAGGTTTCTCACTCCCATGCTCACTCTTCACATGCACAGGCTTCTCATTCCCATAATCACTTTCTCTCTGTTACACACACACACCAGTCTCTCTCTCATTTCCATGCTCGCTCTCCACGTGCACAGGCTTCTCATTCCCTGAATCACATTATTTCTCTCACATTCACACACACCAGTCTCTTTCTCTCACACACACCATCACCTTACCAACCAGTCTCTCTCTCATGCATGCACACACACACACAGGCTTCCCACTCCCACTTCTCACTCCCATGCTTTCTTTCACTCACTCACTCCCCCCCCCCCCCCCCACAACACCAGGCTTCTTACGCCCATGCTTTCTCACATACCCAGATTTCTCACTTCCATGCTTTTTCTCTCTCTCATACAAACACATCAGTCACCTCCATGACTAATGTCTCACACTCCCACATACACATCAGTCATTTCCCTGAGCAGTCACTTTCATTGTCTCTCACATATATACACACATCAACTCTCTGACCAGTTTCTCTCAATCACACACAGGCTGGCTGGCTGGCTGCTTCTCTTTCTCTCACTCATTTCCTCTTCTCCCTCCCTCCCCCCCCCCCCCCCCGAGCACAAATGGTAGCTGCAGCAGCCTCCTCCTCCAGTCCCCGCAGGCCAAGAAAGAAGAATCCCATCGGCCGCGGGACGCTCATGCTGCTGTCTCCTTTCCCGATTAACGGCTGCTTCGATTGCTCGGGGGCCACTGCTGCTGCTGCCGCTGCTATTTTTCCACATGGAACAGCTCTTTCTCCTTCCCGCGCACAGTGTATCACTTCCTGTTCCGGGTCACGGGGAGGGCACGCGGGAAGAAGAAAAGGCCAGCCGCAGATGCCACTGCTTCTTCTACCACCGCTGCCATTCCCACTGGGCTTGAACGTACTGATAGCGCGGTGGCAATGGCAGCAGGGAAGGAAGAGCAGCGGGAGAGACCGGGAGCACGCGACATGCCTGCCGGTGCTTGGCGACACACCGGTTGAGAAGCGCTGCCCCAAAAGTTTTACTTCTCCCCAATACTTTTAAGTTTAAAAAATGTCTCCAAGCAGTGAGCATAATGAAAGTAATAAAAGATAGTTTGGATGAGTTTGCTCACATAAGCTGAAATAGCCCTTCATCCAGTACATAATAACAACATAAGATTGCCATATTGGGTCAGACCAAAGATCCATCAAGCCCAATATCCTGTTTCCAACAGTGCCCAATCCAAGTCACAAGTACTTGTCAGGATATACATTATAAGTCCAGAGTAATACTGAACAGTGGCCTGTCATGCTAGGCACTTCTGGCAAAAGTTAGCCTTTATTGCCTTATTTATTTAGACATTTTATATACCGTCGTTCCATATAAAGATTATAACGGTTTACAGAAGAAACAGTCATGCTAGAAATCAACAACTAATGACAGTTTATGGAGGTAGTATTAATAAATAGGGATTATTATACATTTAATGAGATGTTCTAATACATATTAATTAAAGGTCTAAGACATCAGGCTAGTAGTACAGGAATTATAATTTAACAATTTTCACATAATAGTCAGTATGTTGTCTTAAGATACTTAAGGTCTCCCATTAATTTATTACTCATTCTTCAATTATTATCTCTTGTCCTTATTGCTGTTGTAGTTTTCTGCATTCTGATGTTTTTAAGTTAGGTTATATGCATTTTTTAATCATTGGTTACTTCAAACAGTCCAATAAATTTTTAAATAGATTTTGTATTGCAAAAAGATTCAAGATACTGTCTCTGTCATGGGGTGCGGTGCTGGACTCAGGGTACACCACCCCAGGTGTAGTACAGGACTACAAGGCAAGGACTTCCACTTAAACAGCCCCCCTCTCCCATAGGTTGAGTCCTTAGGTTCTGGGGACCAGTAGGTTTTTGCTATGGCAATACATCATTGTGAGTTCTGGATAAACTGGTAGAGCAGGCTAGATCAAGGCTGGGCAAGGCTGGGCAAGGCAAGGCTTGGATAGGCTGGATGAGGCAAGGCTTGGACAGGCTGGACGAGGCAAGGCTTGGACAGGCTGGACGAGGCAAGACTTGGACAGGCTGGACGATGCAAGGCTTGCACTGTGGACAGAGACAGGCTGGAGCAGTTACTGGAGCAGGACACTGAGCTTGGACTGGAACTGAACACATACAGGAACAAGGCAAGGTACTGAGTGTGGACTGGGGGATAAACAGGCAAGGCAGGATACTGGACAGGAACTGGAACTAGCCAGTGGCTGGGGGCAAGATAAGGGATTGACAAGACAGGGAGTGAATACCAGAAACAGAACTGGGCTAGGCATGGCGAGACCAAACAGAATCAGGACAGGACAAGACAGACTAAGAGAAGACCGGACAAGGACTTGGCAAGACAACACAGAACAAAGAATATAGAAGCCCAAAGGCAGTAAGACTGGAGGCCTGAAGGCTAGTAGGCTGTAGGCCCAAAGGCCCCTAGATACAGAGAATCCTGGATAGACCGCAAGGCAAGATACAAGTGTAGAGCAGGCCTGGAGGCCCCAAGGCAATTTCAAGGCCTAGAGTAGGCCATGAGTGAAGGAGCAAGAAACAAAAAGTCTGAGGCCAGAAAGCAAGATAAGCCCTAGATAGGCCACAGGACAAAGAGCAAGAAAGCAGAAGGCCTAGAGGCTACAAGGTATAAGACTAGAGTGGCCAGGTCAGAGAGCCAAGGTTGACTTCATGAAAAGGCATCTTGGGCTTTGCAAAGCAGGACTGAATGGGTCTGGAGCTTGGATGTGGTATGAGTAGTGAGGAGGAGCTTGGAAAGGCTAGAGGTTAAGCTCGTTGAGGACCCTTGGTAGAGTAGAGGCTGAACAACAGACTGGATCAGGTGGCTAGTGAGGAAATTGCTGGGGAACAAAGCAGAGATCACTAGAGGCCTCTGCTGGTGGGGAGGTATAGTAGGCAGCATCAGGGCACGGTGAGGCTCAGGCTGCATGGCAAACTAAACCGTGACAGGTTCAAGTTTTTATTACATAAGAAAATGTTATTGAAGTTACCTTGTGAATTTGTTATGAATTTGATGCAAATTATGAAACTTAGACCTGTGTTAGGGTTTAAGGTGTTCAAAGAAGTGATTACAGGCTACTAAAATAATATTGGACTGTTTGAAGTGACCTGTGATTATGAATAAAGCAATGAAGGCTAATTTTTTCCGGTAGTATCTAGTTTGACAGGTCACTGTTCAATTTTGCGCTTGACTTATATTGTATAATTGCTAACTCATATGAGGGTTGATTAAGGGATTTTTTAATAAGATCAATTCCTGATGTAAACTGCCAGGTTCTTGTGGCCTGGTTTGGGTTCTGTTGGAAAAAGGATGCTGGGCTTGATGGACCTTTGGTCTGATCCAGCATGACAATTTCTTATGTTCTTATGTTCTTACCTTTGTAGCTGCTCCTTTCAGTTTTTTTCCTAACCATTTCCTTATTATATCATAGTCACTAGAGATGTGAATTGTTTTTTGTGTTCGTGTCATTCTTGGTTTTTCGGCTGCCACTGAAAATGTCATTTTTTTTGCGGTTCGGGTTTTTTCGCAAAAAATCGTTTTTTGACTTAGTGCGCACTAACTCCCCGTTAGTGTGCACTAACAAAAACCGTTAGATTTTGTTATTTTTTGTTACTTTTTGTTAGTGCGCACTAACGGGAGTTAGTGCGCACTAACGGGGAGTTAGCGCACTAACTCCCGTTAGTGCGCACTAATAAAAAAAATGAATTTTCGTGAAAAAATGGGAAAATCCCGATCGTTTTCAGGGTCCCCGAAACATGCCGAATTGGACAATTTCGTTAAAATTATCCAATTCGGAAAAAACGAATGCACATCTCTAATAGTCACCCTTTTGAAAATTAAATGCTGTCACAGTAGATTTCTTAGGTGTCCTCACCCCAGTTATTGACTCAGATTTGATCATGTTGTGATCACTATTACCAAATGGCTCCAACACTGTTACCTCTCACACCAAATCCTATGTTCCTCTAAGGAATAGATCTAAAATAGTTCCCCCTTTTGTAGGTTCTTGTACCAGCTGCTCCATGAAGCAGTCCTTTACTTCATATAGGAACTTTACCTTTCTAGTATGTTCTGATGTGACATTCACCCAATCAGTTTTGGCTGGCACTGGGAAAGTATACAGAAAAGCAGAAAAAAATGCTTTTCTGTACACCCTCTGACTTAATATCATAGCGATATTAAGTCGGAGGCCCCCAAATTTAAAAAAAAATCAAAAATTAAAAAAAAACAAAATTAAAACTCTGCCCGCGATTGGAAGACTGACACTCAATTTAGCGTCCATTTTCCGAACCCATGGCTGTCAACAGGTTCAAGAACTGACACCGGTAAAATTGAGCGTCGGCTGTCAAACCCGCTGACAGCCGCCGCTTCTGTCAAAAAGGTGCTAGGGATGCGCTAGTATCCTTAGCGCCTTCTTTTATGTGGGCCCTAATTTACATACCTGGGCTTTCTGTATCACGCTCCCAGAAGAGTGGTCTGTGCGCGCATCAGGACAGCGGGCACTCGCTGGCTCTCCTGCGCGTTTTTCTGTATTGGCCTGTATGTTAGTGCTTTGCATTAATACCTCCATAATTCCATTTTCATACCTCAAAGTGCTATTTATATCTCTATAGGAGGCTCATCTAGTAATTTGAGGTGAGGTTTAGGTAGTAGTGTAGGGGTTAGGGGCCACTTTTACATGCAGCGTGAGATGTACGAACAGCACAGTACACTCTTGTGAAGATTTGATGTCCTTCGGAGTGAGGAAACTCACACAAAGATGTGATTAGCACAATGTTCTCTCAGCCTAGCTTGATGTTACCCAGGTAGAGAGTTCATCAAGCTAGGGTGAGCGAACATTGTACAAATCTCATCTTTGTGTGAGTTTCCTCACTCTGAAGGACATCAAATCTTCACAAGAGTGTACTGATGAAACTCTAACTTGTTCCAGTATGGTCCAATTCATGTCTGTGATGACATGTCCTGCCTCCTTCAAGTGTTGTACCATTGGTGCTGACATTTTAGCGGTGTTGAACCACGATTTGTGTTCATCCAGCCTTACTCATACCGGGCGAGTGGTCCGGCCCACATACATCTTGGGGCAGGGGCATATTACTGCATAGATGACATTGCTTGAATTGCAGTCGGTGTTAGATTTTCTCCAAACTCTGTAGTTGGTAACGGGATCCACCCATTCCTTCCCTACTATGGCTCGTTTGCACCAACTGCAATGTCCACGGATCTGATGACTTAAAATTTCCCCTGAGAGAGCACTGAGGTCTAATTGGGCATGCACTAGTTTGTCTCTAATATTTCGACCCCATGAGGTGGCAAAAAGGGGTAGTTCTTTGAACACCATGAAATGTTAAGACGTGCCAATGTTTTGTTTTTTTTATTGCATTTCATAGGATAATCATGATCACAAATCTCTTAAAAAAAAATTCAAAATTACATTAATAATATATTATCATAATATCCCCTACATACGAAATCAATAGGAAATTAGAGAGCAATTAAGGTTAAGTAAACTTGAAGCACAACAGAAGAAAATAAGTGATTGTTCACTCTAATCAATTATTGTCTTCCCCACACATTAATATACTTATCCCACTTTAAACAGTATTTAAGAGTATTTAAGAGTGTGTATCTAAATAAGCACGAAGCTGATCTGGGTAATTAAAGATGTATCTAGCATCTAAATGCTTTATAAAACATCTACAGGGATATTTTAGGGTAAATTGAGCACCTCTTTCCAGTACTTCTTTTCACATTTCTATGAATTTTTTCCATCTCATCTGAGTTGTGTGAACTACATCAGGAAATATTCTTATGGGATATCCATAGAAATCTTGTTTTTGATATTTAAAATGCAGTTTTAACACTGCATCTCTCTCCAGAAGGAATGAAAATTGGACTAACAACGTAGCCCTATTATCTATTTAGGCTCATATGATTTTTCAAGAAAATCTGTTAAATTCAGATTTTCTTTACTTTGCTAATTTTTCCCTTCTTGAGGTTGTTGTAAGTAATAGATCTTAGATATTATTGGAAAGGAATTTTCCGAATATTTTAAAACATTCTTCAAATAGCTGTTAAATAGATCAGTTTTTTTTTATGACTGAGATTACAACTCCTACTGCTGTAGACAGCTGGAGCATGCAAACCAAAAGGGATACTTCCTTTTTGGGTTTATAAAAGAGTAACTGTTGGCAGTCACTACATTTTGCTCTCTTATATGCCCTCTGTATTGCTTTCTGGGGATATTCTCTAGTTCGAAATCTGTTTTTCAGTATGTTCGCCTGGGTTTCAAATTCTTTTTCTGTAGAGCATATATGTCTTATTCTAAAAAACTGGCTTATTGGTAAGCCAATTTTGAAGTTGCGAGCATGATGGCTGGGGAATCTCAATAAAATGTTCCTCTCTGTTAGTTTGCGGTGTACCGTGGTGCAAAACTGTCCATTAGTTAGAGTTACTGCTACATGCAAGAATGTAATATGCTTCTGCGATGTTTGTGCTGTAAATTCCAGATTTCTCTTTTTGTGTTAAACCGGTGGCTCTCTGGACCACTTCCTTTACCATATCAACTAAGCCTTGCGTGGGATCACCTTGCACTGGTACATAGTATTTTGAGTCTTGTAAATGTACCATCATCTTACTGATATATGTTTCCCTAACTTGGACCACCACAGCGCCCCCCTTGTCTGCAAGTTGAATGACTACTTGTGAGGAACGGGTTAGGCTCTCCAGAGCGTCGCGTTGTATCTGCGATAAATTTTGTCGACATAAACTGGCTTAGTTTCGCAATTTGTTAACTCTTGCAAAACCAACTTATGAAAAGTTTTTATATATGGATCTGGAGCATCAGGAGGCTGCCAATTAAAGTGAGGTTTTACTATTGATATGTCTGTACTTCCCTCATTTTCACCCGAAAAAAACAACCTAAGATTTAATTTGCGAATAAATCGCTGAATGGAAACTCTACTATCAAACTTGGAATATCTGGTTGTTGGGACAAATGAGAGTCCCTGGTTCAAAACTTCAACTGTGAGAGGAATAGATGACAAATTTACTACTGCTGATCCTTCTACTTGTGTAAATCAGCTGTCCTCCTTGGGAAGATCTGGTCATTTCTTATGTTGTTGTCTTGTTTGTCGAGGTTCTTCACCATCTCCTTGATCGAACTTCCTACCTCTCCCCTGGTATGACCAGTGAGTCCCTTGCCTTGATTGTGGATTGCCCATCACATTACCTCATATGATACCCTCATTGGTACCCACATTACCTGTTTCTTCACCCTCATCAGAGTCATTGGAATTATCATCTGATGAGAACATGAATCTCACTTTTTTAGCCTGAGATTTGACTCCCATCTATTTATACACTCGACCTAGTTTGTAGTCAGCCTGATCTCTCTTCAGTTTTCAACATTGTCCCTAGACAGAGTAACTGATGAGAGGAGAGAGAGGAACAGAGAGGGGAAAATCAGGGTTAATAAATAGGTACTGTAACTTCTGCAGAGAGAGGAAGAGAGAGGGAGGAGCAGGTAGCAGACAAGCAGGGGTAATAAAGAGGAACCTTCTGAGAAGTAGAGAGAGAGAGAGGCAGAGAGGGAAAATAATGGGCAAGTAATAGAGATACACTGAATACAGTGGATCATGGTAACTTTTCAGATAAGAAAAATAGAACAGAGATTTATTTTGGAAAATGAATTCCCACTTTGTCTTCCATTTTTCTTCTTTCTTTTTATTTTCTATTTCAGATTCCATATGCTTCAACTCTAATGCAACAAGTATTGGTCAAAGTGAAATTGACATCAAAGGTAAATAAAAGTGATAACTTCAGATATTCTTAGTGGCTGAAAACCTATGGTAGGGCTTCCCATATCTCTCCTTGTGATCCCATAGTCATTTGGGGTTTCAGGATATTCACAATGAATATGCATGAGATAAATGTGATTATACTGGATCTCCAATATTTGCAAGTATATCTCATGGATATTAATTGTAAATATCCTGAAAACCCAACTAGCTATGGAGTCATATGGACAGGTTTGGGGAGCTTTGAGGGTCTAACTGTTCCATATTGGGAGGGATGGTACTTCATTGTGGCTAAATATATATATGTATATATATATATATATATATATATATATATATATCAACACTCTCACATACATACAAAACATACATTACAAGGGTTATGTTTGAGGCATGTTTTGTGGACTCTTGGTCACTGCGGTGATTTCTCCTCCCACGGGGAGGGGCTCCATGGGAACCACAACGATAGGCTGACCTCAGTAGTAAGTGGACACAGGAGAAAGAAACTTTATTATTTATTTATTTATTTATTTATTTATTTAACAGTTTTTTATACCGACCTTCATAGTAAATAACCATATCGGATCGGTTTACATTTAACAAAGGAAAAACTGGGGTAACAATTCTGGTAAACAAAAGATAACAAACGAAAGGAATAAGTCAAAGTTACAATCAACAAGGAATGGAAAACTTGGAGGCTTAAACAAGCTGGAAGAAAGATAAAGGCAGAAGAATAATTATAGAGAGATACAACTGAGTAACGGGTTAAGGCTGAGTGCTTTAACCTAGAAATGACCTTTGCTGTCTGCTTCTCGGACAGCAAAGGTGCTGTCCGAGAAGCAGACAGTGCTGGCAGGCTCGGAGTACCTCTGCAATGGGTTTTGAAGAGACTCAATATATTCCGGTGTTGCGTAGCTCTCACGCAGGTACAGAGACGTAGGTCTGGTAGTGGTCCACAGAGTGGGATAACCCAAGAACCCGGTCCCAATAGTATCGTAGATGTAGACAGATCTGGTAGTGGTCCGCAAGTGGAGTACGCCAAGAATCTGGCCAGGTGAAGCAAAGAGCGAGTCCGAAAAGCTGAGGTACTCACAGGATTCGTAGCTGTAGTCAAGGTGGTAATTTCCTCTGTAGAATACGAGCAAGGAGGCGGACCCGAGGTCCGTGGTGCAGGTTACCTGGGAAGGAATAGGCCCTTGAGGAGCGAGTACCTAAGGTCGTCCGGCAGGGCACCTGGAAAGGAACAAACAAGAACTCCAAGGAGTGGGTGTCCTGAGTGGTTAGAGAGAGGCAACCCCGAAGGGTGGATAGAAGCAGAAGGGCACCCGAGGAGCGGGTACCTAGAGCTTCCAGGAATCAGCGAGATACCCCGGAGGGTAGAAGGAGGTGTTTCAAGCGGGCAGCTTAGAAAAGGTCAGAATTAGCTGGACCGTAATCCTTGCTAACTGGTAGCACTGTGGGTGAGCGGAGGCTAAGTATCCGGAGGTAGTAACGTCAGGCGGAGGGGCCGCCCTGAGGTTCCCGCCATGATGTATTCAAATGTGCGGGTAGCGCACACGCACCCTAGGAAGCCTCAGGAGGAAACATGGTGAACGCAATCGACCATGCCAGTCTGGGGATGCCAAAGAGGTCGGCAAACAGCAGCGGAAACAGCCATCTTTCCCAAGGGAGAGGAGAGAGGTAAAAAAGAGGTAAGGCAGAGAGGTCGCAGCTGTCTGCGACCGACGGCTGCAACAGTACCCCCCTTCAAAGGGCCCCCTCCAGGCCCCCTTCCTGGAGGTTTGGGTTTTCGAGGATGCATCTGGTGGAACCGACGTACCATGTCCTTATCAATGATGTTGACAAGTGGTTCCCATGAGTTTTCCTCTGGTCCATACCCCCCCAGGAGATGAGATACTCCCAAGTCTTGCCTCTCTTACGCACATCCAAGATGTCGTCAACCTGGTATTCGATGTCATCTTCAGCATCCAGAGCCGTTGATTCTGGGGTCTTCTTGTAAAATTCAGAAAGAATAAGTGGCTTTAGCATAGACACATGAAAGGCATTGTGTATCTTCATGGATGGAGGTAGTTTCAGGCTGTACGTCAAATTCCCCAAATGTCGGAGAATCGCAAAGGGTCCGACATAGCGAGTTGCAAAACGTGCCGATGGCAGTTTGAGATGGAGAAATTTGGTACTCAACCAGATCTTGTCTCCAGGTTGAAACTGAGGTGCGTTCCTATGGTGAGCATCATAGGTCTTCTTGGCTCTCTGGCCTGCTTTAAGGAGCAGATATTTAGTTTGTCTCCAGAGTTGTTATAACTCTGCTGAGGTGGCCTGGGCTGCTGGGGAAGCCACTGATAAAGGTAGTGGTAGAGGAGGAAGTGGTTGGCGACCACAGACAAGTTGGAATGGAGAAGATCCTGTGAATGTGGCAGGATGAGAATTGATAGCGAATTCTGCCCATGGAAGTAGTTCTGCCCAGTCACTTTGTCTACTATTCACATACAAGTGCAGGAATTGCTTAAGCGTTCTGTTCATCCTTTCAGTTTGCCCATTAGACTGTGGGTGGTAAGCAGAGGTTAAGTCCAAGGAGATGTCAAACTTTTGACAAAGGGCTCTCCAGAATTTGGCGGTGAATTGCACACCTCTGTCAGACGAGAAGTGTTTAGGTATCCCATGGAGGTGGAAAATATGCTTGACAAAAAGCTTTGCTAGTTCAGCGGCAGATGGTAAGCCTGGCAAAGCCACAAAATGTGCCATTTTAGAGAAACGATCAATGGTGACCCAAATACTATTGTTCCCACTGGAGAGTGGTAGGTCTACCACGAAATTGGTCGTTATATGTGTCCAAGGCTCATCTGGAACCAGCAGGGGTTGTAGGAGGCCCCAGGGACGTATGGCAGGAGGTTTCTGTTTGGCGCAGGAAGCCACATAGGCTTGCACATCCTCTTTCATTGCTGGCCACCAATAATATCGTTAGAGCATGGCGAGTGTACGGCTCTGTCCAAGATGGCCGGCCAGGCGGGAATTGTGTGCCTATTTCAACAGCTTCTTCCTTAGACTCTGAGGCACTACCATCCTCCCAGGAGGTATAGTATGAGTGGCGGCAAGAACCACCCTTTCGGGATTAATGATGTGACGGGGCTCATCAGGCACATCCTCAGGGGAGAAGGATCGTGATAAGGCATCAGCTCGGACGTTCTTGTCTCCTGGATGATATTTGAGTAGGAAATCAAACCTGTTAAAAAACAGGGACCATCTTGCCTGGTGGCGATTGAGCCGCTGTGCATGTCGGAGATACTCCAAGTTTTTGTGATCGGTGTATACTAGAATTTGATGTTGAGCACCCTTCAGCCAGGGATGCCACTCCTCAAAGGCCAGTTTTATAGCGAGCAGTTCTTTGTCTCCAATTCCATAATTTTTTTCAGCAGGTGAGAATCGCCTTGAGAAGAAGGAACAAGGATGGAGCACATTGGATTCGCTGTATTGACTTAAGAATACTCCCACGCCAATGTCTGAAGCATTGACCTCGATGACGAATGGGCGATGCGGATCTGGATGGCGGAGACATGGCTTTTTTGGAAGGCTTATTTGAGTGTCAAGAAGGCTGATACTGCCTCAGGAGACCAATTAGTGAGATTAGCCCCCTTCCAGGTCATGGCAGTGAGTGGAACCGTCAAGGAGGAGTAGTTCTTAATGAATGAACGGTAGTAGTTCGTGAAGCCCAGAAAATGGCGTAATGCCTTTAGGCCTGTGGGTTGAGACCAGTCTCGGATGCTCTCTAATTTCTTGGGGTCCATCTGGAAATCGTTCTTACAAACAATGTATCCCAAGAATGGCACAGACTCCTTATGAAATTCACATTTCTCAAACTTCGCGTAAAGATGATTCTCATGCAGGCGTCTCAGGACCCTCTTCACATCCTCCTGGTGTGTCTGTAGATCTTGAGAAAAGATCAGGTTGTCATCAAGATACACCATTTTGCACTGATATAGCAGGTGCCGTAGGATATCATTCATCATATTTTGGAACACTGCTGGTGTGTTGCTTAATCCGAAGGGCATGACAAGATACTCGAAGTGTCCATCGCAGGTTTTAAAGGCTGTTTTCCACTTGTCTCTGGAACGAATTCGCACCAGGTTGTATGCCTCCTTGAGATCTAATTCAGAGAATATCTTGGCTCCTTGGAATATGTCAAACAATTCCGATATTAAAAGCAAGGGATACCGGTTTGATAGTAATCTCATTCAGACTTCTGTAATCAATGCAAGAACGAAGGGTACCATCTTTTTTCCCAACGAAGAAAAATCCTGCACGAGCCAGGGATTTAGAAGGTCTGATGAATCCCTTTTGGAGGTTCTCTTGTATATAGGCTGACATAGTCTCTGCTGCCGAGAGAGGGTAGACTCTTCCCTTGGGAGGCTCCGAATTAGGCTTCAGGTTAATAGCACAGTCAAAAACTCTGTGAGGTGGTAATTCATCTGCTGCTTGTTTCGAGAATACATCCTGGAATGAGGCATATTGAGGAGGTAGGCCCGGTAAAGATGGTGTAGTAGGCATGCAGGATATTGGGGAGACTTCCGAAAGGCATCAGCCATGACAGCCAAGGCCCCATTGTGATAGTTCCAGCGTTGCCCCGTTGAATTGTGGCATATGGTCCTGCATCCAGGGTAGTCCAAGCACCAATGGGTGCATAGCCTTCTCCAACACCAGGAAAGAGATGGTCTCAGAATGTAGAGCTCCAGTGCATAGGCCTATGACCTGCATAGTCAGCGAGAACTCCCCAGGAATTGGATCTCTGTGTATAGATGATAGCAGCAATGGCGTGGCCATAGGTGTAGTAGGAATTCGCAGATGTTCCACCAAGCGTTTTAATATAAAATTCCCTCCGGCCCTGGAGTCTACAAGGGCAAGGGTTTGGAAATCAAGACTCCCGCAGATAAGTGAGACTGGAATAGATAATGGAGGTGTGGGTGTAGTTAGATCTAGAAGGAGTCCTCCGGCGGATCCTAGGTCTGCATGTTTCCCGGACAGATGGGGCAAGTTTAGACGGCATGACCGGACTGGCCACAGTACATGCATAATCCCATGCACTTGCGAAAACGTCTCTCCTTTGAAGTTAAATGGCTCCAGCCTAGTTGCATAGGCTCATTCTCTTCAGTAGGAGTAGATGATGGCCTAGGAGTAGTATGCATGGGTTTAGGACGATTACCTCCTGGGTCGGGCTTCCGGGGACTCTTAGCCTCCTGAGTCCGGTCTCGAATACGGTGGTCAATTCTTCCAGCCAATTCTATGAGAGACTCAAGGGTATCAGGCAAATCACGAGCCACCAATTCGTTCTTTAATCGGGAGATGAAACCCTCCAAGAAAATAGCACGTAGACATCCTAGGTTCCAGTGCAGTTCAGATGCTAAAGTCTTGAATTCAATCACATAGTCTGCTAATGGCTTGTTACCTTGCTGGAGGCGTAGCAGGGTAGATCCTGCAATAGTCAGACGAGCTGGGTCATCAAAGACAGACTTGAAGAGATCCAGGAAACCAGTCAAGTAATTCAAAATCGGGTTACCGCGTTCCCATAGTGATGAAGCCCAGGCCAGGGTTCTTCTTTCAAGTAGTGATAGGATATAGGTGGTCTTGGAAATCGTTGTGGGGAAGTAGTTAGGCTGCAAAGAGAAATGCATACTACATTGGTTAATAAAACCTCTGCACTTTCGTGCTTCCCCCGTGAAGCGTGTAGGAGTAGATAGAGGTACAGTAGTCTTGACAGTCACTACTGGAGGTACTAGTTCCTTAACTGGAACTGTCGGGGTATTCAGTTGAGCATGTAGCTGATTGAAGGCAGCAGCCAGATTTTCCAAAGACTTTTGCTGCTCGGAGATCCGCTGAGCCAGACCAGGAATGGCCTGTAGGGCTGTGAGCTGAGCCAAGTCCATGGACTTAGCATCTGTTAGATTTGAGGCATGTTTTGTGGACTCTTGGTCGTTGCAGTGATGACTTCTCCCATGGGGAGGGGCCCCATGGGGAACCACAATGATAAGCTGACCTCAGTAGTAAGCGGACACAGGAGAAAGAAATTTTATTATACAGCAACGTTGCTGTCCAAGAAGTGGACAGTGCTGGCGAGCTCAGAGTACCTCTGCAATGGGTTCTGAAGAGACTCAATATATTCCGGTGTTGCGTAACTCTCACCCAGGTAGAGAGATCCAGGTCCGGTAGTGGTCCGCAGAGCAGGGTAACCAGAGAACCCGGTCCCAATAGTATGGTAGATGTAGACAGATCCGGTAGTGGTCCGCAAGCGGAGTATGCCGAGAATCTGGCCAGGTAAAGAAAAGAGAGAGTGAAGAGCTGAGGTACTCCCAGGATTCGTAGCTGTAGTCAAGGTGGTAATTTCCTCTGTAGAATACGAGCAACGAGGTGGACCTGAGGTCCGTGGTGCAGGTTACCCGGGAAGGAATAGGCCCTCGAGGAGCGAGTGCCTAAGGTCGTCCGGCAGGGCACCTGGAAAGGAACAAACAAGACCCCCGAGAAGCGGGTGTCCTGAATAGTTAGAGAGAGGCAACCCCGAAGGGTGGATAGAAGCAGAAGGGCACCCGAGGAGCAGGTACCCAGAGCTTCCAGGAATCAGCGAGATACTCCGGAGGGTAGAAGGAGGTGTTCCAAGTGGGCAGCTTAGAAGCGGTCAGAATTAGCTGGACCGTAATCCTTGCTAACTCATAGCACTGTGGGTGAGCGGAGACTAAGTACCCGAAGGTAGGGATGTCATGTGGTGGGGCCGCACCCGAGGTTCCCGCCATGATGTATTCAAATGTGCGGGAAGTGCACTCGCACCCTAGGAGGCCTCAGGAGGAAACAGGACCTTTCCATGCCAGTCCGGGGACGCTGGAGAGGTCGGCAAACAGCAGTGGAGACAGCCATCTTTCCCAAGGGAGAGGAGAGAGGTAAAAAAGAGATAAGGCAGAGAGGTCGCAGCCGTCTGCGACCGACGGCCGCAACGGCAAGATTATACATAATCAATGCTAAAGTCATTGTGGATGTCCTGAAAACCAGAGTAGTGGCAGTCCTGAAATCTTTTTGGGGCATATGTAATCAACATGAGGAACATGTCTCACAAACATCAGTGAAAAGAGTTATATGGAATGAATTTATTCTCTGGAAAAAATATTGCTTAATTTGTACGTATGTTGCTTTTATACAATACTATCTCTATGGCTTTGCAAGGCTCAGATTTTGTAATGTTCAGTGCATGCACTTTTAGTTCAGTCATTAATCCAGCATCAGTATTGAAACTGCACAACTTATTACCATATGAAACCATTCAGTTTTTCTAAGAGAATAAGTATACTTGGTTAACTTGTTCAAAGCGCATTACATACATGATTCACAGGTTTATGCAATAGGATTTGCTTGAGATTAGCAAAACAATGCTAAAGTCAGAGTCATCAACTTTTCCACAGGCCAGGACTGGACACTTGAGGTCTCAGGGGGAGGGGTTTCCCTTTCCTTCCTCTCATCTGCATAAATTTGTCCCTACCTCCATGAACCTGCATCCTCTCTCTCGTCTATCCCCTCTGCACCTTCTGTCTTTCTCTACACAAGGAAAACTAAAACCAGCCCAATTATGAATGTTCTGTGAAATATGAAGAGTAGTACTAATTATATTGACACTAAAGCTAATATTAAAAAAAAATAGCCCTTCCTTGAAAACTGCTTCAAACTTCCACAAGTTTATTTCACTTTTTTTTGTTTAGATCCTGCCAGCAAACTACGTAAGCAGTGTATCTATGTATGCACTAAAGGGCAATGATCTGTTAAGGCTCCACATATGGAAGCAATGGAGGGTTCCTGCCACTCAGCTTCTCTGTAGGAGTAAATTACAATTACAATTACAATACAATAAACCTCCCATAGCAAAACAGCACTAACTGTCAGCACTCAAATAGTAACAACCTTACCTATGAAAAGGCAACACTGCAAATATTACACCAGACCCTAAAACATTAATACACCTCCTTTTAGTAAAACAGAACAAGCTAAACTGCTATAAATCCCTACACAGAAACTGCATGCTAGCAGAATACTTCTCTTCCGTCACGCATGCAGAACACAGACAGACCCTCACCAAATACAGGTGACAGGTGGGAGAGAGACAGGTTGGCATGGAGACTAGTGAGAGAGGCATCTCAGAAAAGATATAGTTGCACTGGAGAAAGTGTAGAGAAGGGCGACCAAATGATAAGAGGCATGGATCGGCTGTCCTAAGGCTAAGGAAGTTAGGACTGTTCAGTTTGGAGAAGAGATGACTGAGGAGGGATATGATATATGTCTACAAAATTATGAAAGGACTTGAAAAAGTTAATGTAAATCGGTTATTTACTCTCTCAGATAACAGAAGGACTAGGGGGAACTACATGAAGTTTACAAGTAGCTCATTTCAAACAAATCAAAAATTATTTTTCACTCAGCGCATAGTTAAGCTATGGAATTTATTGCCAGAGGATGTGGATACAGCAGTTAGTGAAGCTGGGTTTTAAAAAGGTTTGGATAAGATCCTAGAGGAAAAATCCATAAACTGCTATTAATTAATAAGCAATATTAGCTTGAGATTTATTTAATGTTTGGGTACTTGCCAGGTACTTGGATTGGCCACCGGTGGAAACAGGATACTGGGCATGATGGACCCTTGGTCTGACCCAGTATGGCAATTTCTTATGTTCTTAAGAAAAAGAATATAAAGTATAAATAGAAACATACAGACACAATCTGAACTGGAAAACACAGGAAGCCAGACCCCACATGCAATGCAACAATGGAAAAACAGAAGCGTTACCATTTTCTCATAAAACTTCAAATAATAAAATCAAGAAATATATATCATCTATAACAGTAAAACCTACTAATAAAAAGAATAAGAGGCGGATTTTCAAAGAGTTACGTGCGTAACCCCGAAAACCCGCTCCTGGGCGTGCCGAGCCTATTTTGCATAGGCTCGGCAACGTGCACAAGCCCCGGGACACGTTAATGTCCCGGGGCTTGAAAAAAGGGGCGAGGCTGGGTGGTCCGGAGCGGGGGCGTGGCCAGAGGCCTCCGAAAGCCTGCTAAGCTGGGGAATTGTGCGCCGGCACTTAGCCGGCGCGCGCAACCTATGCCTGCCCAGAGGCAGACGCAACTTAAATAATAAAGTAGGGGAGGGATTTAGGTAGGGCTGGGGGTCGGGTTAGATAGGAGAAGGGAGGGGAAGGTGCGGGGGGGGGGGGCAAAAGGAAAGTTTCCTCCAAGGCCGAGGTGCATTCCCTTGCGTGCGCCACCCCCGGATTTTATGACATGTGTGTGGCTGCGCGTGCATGTTATAAAATCGGGCGTAGATTAGAAAATCTGGCCCAATAAGTATTTTAAAACAGCTGACAAATAGAATATCCAATAATTAAAAACTCATGTACAAATTTTTAAAAATTTCCCAAGCAGGATTAATATATTTCAAAATAGCAGGCACATCAAACACCCAAATTAATAAAGATAAAACAATTACCTGCCTTCCATACCTGTCCTCCTGAGATTGTTGTAGACTGAGGGGGAGAGCCACAAACTTTCATCTTCTCTTTCTCTCACACAAACACAGTACACATCACACACATACTCTCTTTCTGTCACACATGCTCCCACCCACTCACACCCTCCATCACACATGCTCCCACTCCCACACTCACATACACTCTCTCTGTCACATACACACACAACTTTTCTTTGCAGAGCTGAGATGGTGAAGGGAGGAAGGCAGGCACTGAGCATAGCAGCAGCCAGCAGCACAGAGAGGTACGCACCTTTCTTTTGCAGAGCCGGGTGCAGGAAACAGCAACTTTACTTTTGAGGGCTGGGCCAGCAGCTCCACTCACACCGGCCTTAGTGGACAGGGAAGGAGGTGGAGGCACCGAGTAGCAGCTTGCAGGCAGGTGAGATGTGACTGCATCAGCACTGCCTAGCTGGTGGCCGCACAGGATTTTACGTAGAACAATGAGGTCAAGGTCGGACACACATAGCCACAGGAAAACTGAAGTGCATTAGCATTCCTGCCAGCGTCACAGCTGCAGAAATCAGTTACCCTGCCAAATCCTGGGAGGAGCAGTCAAAGCGGAGGGGGAAAGGAGAGCCAAGCTCCGAGGACACTGGTAGGCAGAGGCTACCAAGGAGACAACTGAGGTCTGATTTGAGGGAGGGAAGGGAAGGGAAGCGCAGGTCCGGGGCATGCAGGCCACAAACTTTACTTACAGGCAGTAACGGGAGAATAGAACCAATTACCATTTTAATAGCATCCCTCTGGGTGCCTCTACTATATTCTTTTGGAAGTATTGCTCCCAGAAATGGGCACAGTACTAGATGTTATATACCATAAAGAAAATAATATAAGTATTTTTCAGTGGAAAGGTCATTTTGGAACGGGGGTGGGGGTGGGGGTGGCACAATCTGAGGCTCCAGGGGGGTGGGGGTGGGTGGGGAGGGACTAGATTAAGGAGCAACAGAACATTTATTAACAGACGAGGTGGTGGACAAATGGAGCAGCCTCCCAGGTAAGGGACGTGAGGGGATGGGGGTCAAAAAACAGTAACAGACTCAAGAAAACATAAATTATAGAGCATTCTTAGTTATTAGAAAGTCAGAGGTAGGGTGGCTTCTGAGGTATTGCAGACAGAAAGGTAAATGGGCAGAATAGTTGGACTTTAGGGTCTTTATCTGCTATTTTATTCTATCTTTTTTTCTATGAGAGGATGATGCCATTAAAGTCTATGCTGGTTGACAACATGTGGAAAAGATATTTAGAACAGTAATACCACTGAAATCTCAAGAAGTAAACAATGTAGGGGAGAGATATTTAAGAGGGTGATGCCACTGAAGTTTATGAAGAAAAATTAACTGATTAAAGGGTGACCATTTCCTTTGAGTGCCACATTTTCTGTAACTATTCTTAGGCTGATATGAACAACTGTAACTATAGTACCAAAATTTATATTCTACAAGTACAAATAGTTTCAGTCTTTTACTTCTTCCTCCACAGGAACATGTAGTAATATCATATCCAGTGAATTTGCCCAATACTATTTCCCTTACCGAAACACAAGTGGACTGTTCTGTGTGACCAACTGCACTGCAGGGATTGAAGGGAAGATGAACTGCAACTATGGGACCTGCAGTGTAATGACTCAAGGACCCACATGTTGGTAAGTTTGGGAACCCGAAGTGGAGAGTTCAAAGTCTCCGAGACTCAGACACCGCACTTACAGGCCGATGCAATACTGTGCCCTCGGGCTAGCGCACCGCTTAACACACAATTGGATGAGCATTTTGGATGCGCTAAAATAATTCCTGATGCAATATGGGGGTTAACGCCGTCCAAACCAGCGTGTAGCTAACAGTGTTCATCACATGTAAATTCCATGTAGATGAGGCTATTAGCTATTACCCCGCGATTTAAAAAATTCCCACGCAGCCAACGCGCCCGTTGTAACATACAAAGTTTAGCACCAGCCCGGGAGCTGGCGTTAAGGCATGCCACGCTCAAGGGCTCAACCACACAAAACAAAAATCCTGCTTTCTGTGGTTTCTTCTGTTAGTATCGATGTGATAATAAGTAGGAGGAAGCAAAGAAAGCAGCATCATGCAAGTCTTGACAAAAAGAGAATTTCTGGGCGTGCTGTCTGGCGGGGAAGACAGCTCAGCTGCCGCTCAAACCGAGAGGTGAGCGCTACCCTCCAGCTGGCCAGGCTAGCGGGCTCCAGGGGCACTTGCCCAGGCGGCTCTGCTGCGGAGGGAAGGTGCCGACGATTAAAAATGCATTTAGTTACTCCATCACAGTGCCGATTGGTCCATTCACGGTCACATGACAGTGAAAGGACCAATCCCCTTTCAGAATGATGTCCTGAAAGGAGATTGGTCCTTTCACTGCAATCGGAAACAGCCCTGCCAGGGTGGGGAGGGAGCTCTGGCCAGGCTGTTGCGGGTGCACAGCTTCGTCTCCTGGGCATTCAATGCAGAGCACTAGGGCCGCACAAATTATCCATTGCGTGTCCCTTTTAGCGCAGCAGCTCATTTGCCTGTTGCATCAAGTGTTCAGCAGAGGTGGATGTGCGCATTCAAAAATGTGCACCCAGTTTAGACACACATTTTTTACGAGCATGATATTGCATCGGCCTGTTAGAGATTTACATTGAGTGAAGAAGCAAGCAGAAAGTTACCCAGGCAACAACAGCCGGGATATTATTCAGCAGGACTTACCTGAATATACTCACCCAGGTAACTTTAGGACTGTGATTTAGCTAACCAGAATTAACCACCTAAATTTTTCCAGACAATGCTGAATATCAGCACTACCCAAATAAATTTAGGACACCCCCCCCCCCCCCACTACTCTTCTTTTTACTCAGCTAAATTTTACCTGGGCAAAATGTTACCCAGATACAATTCTGCCAGACAGTGGGGCAGGAAATTGAAGTCTTGGGGTTTGTCCAGCTTGCTAAAGTTAGGTGGACAAAAACAGAAATGGAACCAGTTTTCTCTGTTCCCGGGGCCGCAATACAGAATTATGCCCCCCCCCCCCCCTTTCATTTAACAGTGCCTGCTCTGATACAGCACTTTCCCCTTTATCAACAAAGGCACAACTATCCTTATAGTGGTGGCAGCTTCAGTAATTCGACCCCTCCTACCCAGCATCAGCTCTTTCTCTTCCCACACCCCATGCCCACCAATCCTTTCTCTTCCCCTCCCCTGCTTTCCCTGTATCCCCTCTACCCCACTCCATTCTGTGCCCCGAGTCCCCTTCTTTCTCTCCCCACTCCTTGCCCTGCATTCCCCCCCCCCCAACCACCACCACCACCACCTGCCTAAGGTCTTCCTTTTTCCCACCCACTACTTGTTTTGCATCCCCTTTTCATCCTCGCCCAACCCCTGCCCAGCAGCGGGAGTCCCCTCTCTTCCACCCACTCCCTGCCCAGCAACAGCAGCCCCTTCTCTCTTTTTGCCCCCTCCATAACCTACTGCACAGCAGCACTCCCTTTTTGGCTCCCCTCTTTACGCCTGCCAAGTGGCAGCACCCTCTCCTCTCCCTATTTCTGTCTCTCCTCTCTCCTCTGCTCCTCAGGGCTGCAATGCTGGAGATCTTTCTGCAGTGGCAGCAGCAAGAGGTGAAGAAACTTAAAATCAACACAGGGTCAGTGAGCTAAGAGGCAGCCCCTAGCTTTCTCCTACACGTGTTTATTCATTGCAGTATACTGAAACAATTCTTGCTGTAGTAAGGTTAGGTTCCATATTAGGAGCTACCACCCAGGAAAAAGATCTAGACATCATAGTGGATATTTGGATAATACTTTAAAATCGTCGGCTCAGTGTGCTGCAGCAGTCAAAAAAGCAAACAGAATGTTGGGAATTATTAGAAAGGGAATGGTGAATAAAACGGAAAATGTCATAATGCCTCTGTATCACTCCATGATGAGACCACACCTTGAATACTGTGTAGAAATCTGGTCACCGCATCTCAAAAAAGATATAGTTGCGATGGAGAAGATACAGAGAAGGGAAACCAAAATGATTAGGGGATGGAGCAGCTCCCCTATGAGGAAAGGCTGAAGAGGTTAGGGCTGTTCAGCTTGGAGAAGAGACGGCTGAGGGGGGATATGATAAGAGGTCTTTAAGATCATGTGTGACCGAGTAGAGTCTTGAACGAGTAGATGTGACTCGGTTATTTACACTTTCGAATAATAGAAGGACTAGGGGGCACTCCATGAAGTTAGCAAGAAGCACATTTAAGACTAATCAGAGAAAATTCTTTTTCACTCAATGCACAATAAAGCTCTGGAATTTGTTGCCAGAGGATGTGGTTAGTGCAGTTAGTGTAGCTGGGTTCAAAAGAGGTTTGGATAAGTTCTTGGAGGAGAAGTCCATTAGCTGCTATTAATCAAGTTTACTTAGGGGTAGATTTTCAAACCACGCGATTTGGCGTACTTTTGCTGGCGCATCAGGCGCAAGCAAAAGTACGCGGGATTTTAGTAGATACGCGCGTAGCCGCGCGTATCCGCTAAAATCCTGGATCGGCGCGCGCAAGGCTATCGATTCCGTATAGCCGGCGCGCGCTGAGCCGCGCAGCCTACCCCCGTTCCCTCCCCTCACCTTCCCCTCCCTTCCCCTACCTAACCCACCCGCCCGGCCCTGTCTAAACCCCCCCTTACCTTTGTCGGGGGATTTACGCCTCCCGGAGGGAGACGTAAATCCCCGCGCGCCAGCGGGCCGCTAGCGCGCTGGGACGCAACCTGGGGGCGGGTCCGGAGGGCGCGACCACGCCCCCGGACCGACCCGGGCCGTAACCACGCCCCCGGGCCCGAACCGAAACGCCCCGAAAACACCGCGCGGAACGGGCCCGCCCCCCACACGCCCCCTCAGAAAACCCCGGGACTTACGCGAGTCCCGGGGCTCTGCGCGCGCCGGTAGGCCTATGTAAAATAGGCGCACCGGCGCGCAGGGCGGATTTAGGCGGATTTAGGCGAGCAGGGCTCTTAAAATCCGCCCCAAAGGGAATAGCCACTGCTATTAATTGCATCAGTAGCATGGGATCTTCTTATTGTTTGGGTAATTGCTAGGTTCTTGTGACCTGGTTTGGCCTCTGTTGGAAACAGAATGCTGGGCTTGATGGACCTTTGGTCTGACCCAGCATGGCAATTTCTTATGTTCTTATGACTGAGGATGTCCCCCAGAACAGATTAGGTAACCACTTCCCTAGGTCCTTCAGCCTTGCACATCCTCCTCAATTAATTTTCAGGCTCAAAGGCTCTTCCTGCGTGTTTATAATTAAACTCTGCAAGTCCCCACCGCAATCGTTCCCAGAAGAATCCTGTAAAATCACATAACAGGTCATCATACTTTTAAATAATGTATTTTGTTTTGCAAAATATATGATTAAGAAATCATGTCACAGTGTCTGTTGATTACTGGAAAAAGACTGTAAAAAAAAAGATCCCAAGGAATACCTAAATTTATCAAGAAATTTATATTCAGCTGCTGTGAGGTTCTGCTAATTAGCTGGCTAAATGAATCCCCCTAAGTAGTGCTGAATATTCAGTTGCGTAGCTGCGTGACTGAATACACCCAGCTATCTTAAAGTTAGCAGGATAAGTTTATCTGGCCAACTTTAGGACAGCTAGGCAGGATGACCAGAGTTAGCCAGATAAATAAATAAATCTGAATATCGGAGTTAGGAAGATAACTTATCTGGCTAACTTTGTATCTCCCCGGAACGCCTCTCACTTATCAGGTCAAATTCTTGCTGGACAAATAGCCATCTAGAATTTAGCCAAGTAATTGGCCAAATTTTAATTTTGCTGGATAACTTCAAATGCATTTGAATATGGACCTCTAAAAGGTATACATACTATATTGGTTAAAGTTAATCTCTGTGGCTGGCTGGGCTGAACTAGAATTTTTTCCCTTTACTACTCAAAATAGGAAACATTCAAATTATGTTCTCACTTGAGTTACAGTGACACAAAGTCACCCAATTATCTGGTACTTTGTGAAGTAACACACAAATTCTACAAAAAGTCACTCAGAACCTATATAGAACGCCTGCCATACCAACACAGCAATAACTCCCAGAGCTCAAACAGAAACAACCTTGCATGAAAAGGAAACACTGTAAATATTCCACCTGGGCCTAAAACACCAATACATCTTCTAGTGGGAAAAAGAACAAGACGGACCTATACAGATCCCTACACAGAACCTACATGCTAGGAGAATAGTTCATCTCCATCTCCCACAGATGCTCACCAAATACAGAATAGGGGAATCACAAATTAGAAATAGAAATACGCAGATAAAAACTGAATTCTTCTTTGTTCTGTTATCCTCTCCATTTCCCGCCCCCTTCCTCTTTCTGTTCCCTGCAGATTGGAGGAGAGGGGGACCAAGAGAGGGAGGGGGCTTGGATTAGGGAGGATCCTTCTTTGCTTTGCACTGTACTCTATTTAATCTAGGTTCATATCCATCCAGTTCCTTGTATGCTGCCTGGGAGGGGCTAGAGTAGGAAGGAGAGGGCTGATCTCTGCTGCGTTACATTTTGGGCACTGGCCAATAAAGACATCAGGACATAGCCTTGTGTGCTCACGCCCATAGGTAAAAGCATCCTTGCTATTGACACCCGGGGCAGCTGCCCCCTTGCACCCCCCCCCCCCCCACCAGTCCTGGGGCTATGGACAAAACCTTTTCAATGTCAACTTCATAAATGTTTTCTAAGGCATGAGTGGAAGTGGATTCAGGTTAGCTTGTTTACTGATCTCTGAGTTGCTGCCTGTACTAGTCTTCTAATGGGCACCAACCACTGAAAAGTGGAAGGTGCACGCATCATATCTATAGACACCCCTCATTAAAAAAGTGGAAGTTCTCATTATAGGAATGGATGACAGCTTAGGTTAGACTAGCTCAACACAGATTTGAGCCTGGTCTTTACTGGAGGCCAGATCAGAATTGCCACACCTATGTGTTTTTCAGGTTTTTCCTAAAGCTCTTCTGACTTGATATCTTCTCCACAGGTGTCCTAATTCAGACATGTACCTCTACTTTGGACAGCAATGTGACTCGAGGCTCCACAAGCCTGGGCTGATTGGAGGCATTACAACAGCTGTGTTAGTGCTCATCATCATCATCGCCATCACCACTTTCATGTTCTGGCCGTCAAGGAGGGCTCACAAATTCATAATCCATTCTCAGTAGGTCAAATTTTTGATGAATATTTACTCAAATACTTAGAAAGGATTTTTCATTCTTATTTCTCTAACAAGTGGCAATAGTGGTGTTGCCATGATTAATACTGATTTTATGCAGAATATCCTTTTGGAATGGATTTTGCTGAATTGAGTTTAGCTGGTTCTAATTTGATCAAACCATCACTGCAGAAAAGGTGATTGCAGTGGAGAAGTTTGCAGCATGTGATTTCTACCAATTACCCCTTTCCCCAAAATTAAATCCAACCTGATATATCATTTTATGATGACTACATGATGAACTCTTCTAGGGAACTGAATGGATTGCAATGAGCTAATTTTTAGGAAAAAAAATTATTAAATTTAATATTTGTCACAGAAAATTAAACTTCTGATTCAAGTGATTAACAGTGTATTCTGTGGATGTTTGTAGGAAAAAATTAGCAGATGATAAGAACTGGTTGGAAGAAGACCATGAGTGGACATCCCCACAGCATTTTAGCTACATAAATCCAGAATCAGCTTTATGGGAAGGTAAGGTCCATCCATTCCAATCTGTCCTTCATTCTCCAGAGAGAATAGATCACCAGACTCTCATATTCATTTATTTATCACCTTCCCAAAAAGATTCCAAAGTGATATACAATAAAATAACAGTATACAACAAATACAAAGGCAATAATATACAATAAATATAAGAAATGTACAAACTCACAAGTATTTGCCTAAAATTCATATCAATCTCTGATAATTAACTGAGTCAAAAGATAAGGCTTGTATTGCAGAGGTTTAATTATGTTTTGTTTTCTTGATTTTTATGTTTTGTTTTTTGAGCCAATATTCATTTTATGTTTTATGTTAATTTAATGTGAATGTGTCACTGTGAACCACTTAGGAATTTAAATAAGTGATAAAGAAATAAAGAAATAAATAGCAAATAAATAGCAAAACATCTAAATCTAAATACATATTTACTGCACTGCTCCCTCTCTCTGTCCCAAATTCCTAGTTTAATAGCTATACATCAATAGGTCTTTTATCTCTATTATTTTATTTTCCTTTAAATCTCCTTTTGCAGGGACAGAAAACAGCAACCTCTATTCCAGCAGAGAACTTTTCAAGTCCTGTCTTGAAAATGTGGACACAACTCTGCAGGTATGTATCTTTGTGTGCTACGAAAATAGTTTGAGAGTTGAATTAATTTGGTGTGTAATTAGAAGTTTTAATTTAATTCTGATGGTATCTTTGTATACAGAAAAAGTAGTCTGAGTGTTGATATAATGTTGAATTAATTCTGTGTTGAGTTTGAGGTTTAAAATGAATTATCAGTGTATCTTTGTGTTGCGTCCATCAGTCACAGACGGCTGCGACTGCTCTGCCTTACCTCTTTTTCTCCCCTTTCTCTCTCTTTGGGCAAGATGGCTGTCTCCGGTGCTGAGTGCCTCAGCGTTTCCAGACCAGCATGGATGGTCCCATCTCCATGCTCACTCCGGTGGCCTCCTAAGGCGCGAGGGTGCACATCTCCTATGCTCAAATACACGTCATGGCGGGAACCTCGGGGGCAGCCCCACCGCATGCCGTCAGTACTTCTGGGTATATCTAGCCTCTGCTTCCGCTACTAATTTGAGTTAGCAAAGACTTTGCTTCGCTACTCTGCCTGCTCTAAGCTGTATGCTTAGACGCCACTTTGACGCTAAGGGCCTCGCTCCAGCAGAGGCTCTAGACATCCGCTCCTCGGGGGTCTCTCACTTACAACTTCCCTTCAGGATCCTCACTAACCAAGACAACCGTTCCTCTGGGGTCTTTTCTATTCATTTCCAGGATATTGAAGCATTGGGTACTCAATCCTCGAGGTCCTATCTACTTCATATCCTGCACCACGGACCTTCAGTCCCACCATTCTACCATCAGGAAGATGCCTTCACTCTGTGAGTACCTCTATGATCTGGAACTCCAACTCCTCACACCAGCCATGGCGTTACTCACACTGCGGGCTCCTGCCTATCCTGAACATCTGGGTGAGACTATACTTCTGAGCCTGTTCAGCGTATCAGCACTTTGTGGATCAGTGCCTTACCTTCCTGCTTCACCATCTATTACAGCAGTACAATAAAGACTCTATACATTCTGTGTCTGCTATCTGTGTCAGCCTATCGCAGTGGTTCCCTATGGGGCTCCTCCCCGTAGCCGGAGTCATCTCCATTGCGACCAAGGGTCCACAATGCCTCAAACACAACAGATTGCTAACTCCATGGACTCGGCTCGGCTCGCAGCCCTGCAGGTCATCCCTGGCCTAGCCCAGCAGATTACAGAACAACAAAAGTCTTTGGAGAACCTAGCTACTGCCTTCAATCAGTTACATGCTCAACTGAACTCTTCAGCTCCTCCTGTGAAGTAAGTGCTGTTGCCAGTGGTAACCCTTAAGACCAATGTGCCTTTATCCTACACCTAGATGCTTCATGGGTGAAGCCAAGATGTGCAGAGGGTTCATCAATCAATGCAGTATGCATTCTTCATTACAGCCTACCCTCTTTCACACTGAGGCTTCAAAGACCACCTACATCCTGTTGTTCCTTGAAGGTCAAGCCCTGGCCTGGGCTTCACCGCTATGGCAACGTGAAGATCCTATTCTGAATGACCTACCAGGATTTCTACAACTTTTTAAGTCTGTGTTTGATGACCCGGCTCGCCAGACCATCACTGGATCTGCCTCGCTCAACCTTCAGCAAGGTAACAAGACACTTACAGACTTTGCTTTTGAATTTAAGACTCTAGCATCCGAACTTCATTGGGACACTGGATGCTTACGTTCCATATTCATGGAGGGTCTCAACTCTCACATAAAGGACAAATTAGTGGCTCGTGATTTGCCTGATTCCCTTGAGTCCCTGATGGAACTAGCATCATACTCAAGAGGCTAAGAGTCCACGAAAGTCTACAGAGGTTTCTAACCGTCCTATTACTTCCAGCTTACCGTCTGCATCCCTAGAGGAGGAAGAGCCTATGCAACTAGGCCGAAGCCACTTGACCTCTAAGGAGAGACGTTATTGCAAGCACATGGGGTAGTGCATGTACTGTAGCCAATCGGGTCATGCTGTCCAAACCTGTTCCATTTGTCTGGGAAACTGACGGACCTAGGATCTGTGGGAGGATTTCTCCTGGGCCTCACCTCTCCTACTCCTCCATTACCTTTACCTGTATCTCTGCTTTGCGGAGGTCTCGAATTTTAGACTCTTGCTCTCATTGACTCCAGTGCCGGAGGTAATTTTATTCTGAAGCGCTTGGTCGAACATCTGAGGATTCCTACCACACCAATAGCTAAGCCTCTGCTATTGTCATCCATCCATGGAGAACCACTTCCTGGAGAAGTTTCATTGACCACCCAGGCCTTTGGCCTGTGCACTGGAGCCCTACACTCAGAATCAATTTCTTTTCTAGTGTTGGAAAAAGCCATGCAGCCGGTGGTGTTGGGCCTGCGTGGCATCAAGACCATATGCCACAATTTAATTGGGCTACCTTGGAACTGTCCCGGTGGGGACCAGACTATCATGGTCAGTGCCTTGCTGAAGTTTCACTGCTCATCTGCATGCCTACCACTCCATCTTTACCTGACTTACCTCCACAATACGCCTCCTTTCAGGATGTTTTCCTAAGCAAGCAGCTGATATTCTTCTGCTACACAGAGTGTTCGATTGTGCCATAAAACTGAAGCCAAATTCTGAACCTCGCAAAAGAAGAGTCTACCCTCTTTCTGTAGCTGAGACCAAAGCTATGTCTACCTACATACAAGAAAATCTACAAAAGGAATTTATCAGACCTTCCAAATCCCTTGCTGGTGCAGGCTTCTTTTTTGTAGGAAAAAAAGATGGCAACTTACACCCCTGCATCGACAACAGGGGTCTGAATGTGATTACTATCAAGGATAGGTATCCCCTCGCCTTAATATTTGAACTGTTTGATAGACTCCAAGGGGTCAAAATATTCTCCAACTTGGACCTAAAAGGAAATTACAACTTGGTGCGTATTCAAGAAGGAGATGAATGGAAGACTGCTTTTAACACCCATGATGGACACTTTGAATACCTCTTCATGCCCTTCGGTTTAAGTAACGCACCTGCAGTCTTTCATAATATGATGAACGACATCTTATGGGACTTACTGTATCAATGCATAGTAGTATATCTTGATGATATACTGATCTTTTCTCAGGATCTGCAAAGTCATCAGGAGGATGTTACGAAAGTCCTAAGATGCCTGATGAGTACCACCTTTACGCAAAGCTTGAGAAGTACGAATTTCACAAAGAAGCTGTACCCTTCCTGGGATATATCGTTTCAAAGAACGGTTTTCAAATGGATCCCAAGAAACTTGAAAGTATCCAGGACTGGCCTCAACCCAAAGGCCTGAAGGCATTGCGTCGCTTCTTGGGATTCACCAATTACTACCGATCCTTTATTAAAAACTACTCATCACTGACAGTCCCTCTAACTGCTATGACCAAGAAGGGAGCCAACCCTGCCAATTGGTCTCATGAAGCCATCTCAGCCTTCATGACGCTCAAGGAGGCTTTTCAAAAGAAGCCTTGTCTCCGCCACCCTGACCCACACTGTCCTTTCATCATGGAGGTTGACGCATCCGACGTTGGTGTAGGGGCAGTTCTAAGTCAGTACAGCGAATCCAATGTGCTCCATCCTTGCTCCTTTTTTTCTAGGCGATTCTCGCCTGCTGAGAGAAACCATGGGATAAGAGACAAGGAGCTTCTCGGGATCAAACTGGCTTTTGAAGAGTAGCATCCCTGGCTAGAAGGTGCACAACACCAAATAGTAGTATACACCGATCACAAGAATCTAGAGTACCTTCGACATGCTCAACGACTCAACCACCGTCAAGCAAGATGGTCTGTTTTTCAACAGGTTCGATTTCCTACTGAAATACCGTCCAGGAGAGAACACCCAGGCTGATGCCCTATTGTGCTCCTTCTCACCACAGGACGTGCCAGATGAACCCCATCATATCATCGATCCCGCAAGAGTTGTTCTCGTAGCCACCCACATGGTACCTGCTGGGAAGATGGTGGTGGCCAGAGGTTTAAGAAAAAGACTGTTGAAATGGGCACACGATTCCTGTCTGGCAGGCCATCCTGGACAGAGTTGTACCTTAGCAATGTTGCAAAGATACTATTGGTGGCCAACCATGAAGAAGGACATGAAAGCGTATGTGGGTTCCTGCGCTGTCTGTGCCAAGCAAAAACCACCACCCAGGCAACCTTGGGGTTTATTACAACATCTACCATCACTGGATGAACCATGGACCCATATCACTACCGATTTCGTAGTAGACCTGCCATCATCCAGCGGCAATAACACCATATGGGTTACGGTCGACCGTTTCTCTAAAATGGCACACTTTGTAGCATTACCAGGATTACCCTCTGCTACTGAGTTAGCAAAACTCTTCATTAAACACATCTTCCGTCTTCATGGGATGCCCAAACATATCCTATCCGACAGAGGAGTGCAATTTACTGCAAAGTTTTGGAGAGCAATATGTCAAAAATTTGACATCGCCTTGGATTTAACCTCTGCCTACCATCCTCAGTCTAACGGTCAACTCTAGACAGAACAACTGGGCTCAATTACTGCCTTGGGCAGAATTTGCCATCAATTCACATCCTGCGTCTTCAACGGGGTCTTCCCCTTTCCAGCTTGTCTACGGGAGACAACCTTTACCTCCGCTACTTCAGTAGCCTCTCCTGCTGCCCAGGGTACCGCAGCAGAATTATCCCAGCTTTGGAGACAGACGAAGGAGTTCCTTCTTAAAGCAGCACAAAAGGCAAAGAGGACCTATGATGCTCATCATCAAAAGGCACCCCAGTTCCAGGTTGGAGACAAGGTTTGGTTAAGCACAAAATCCCTCTGACTCAAGCTCCCTTCTGCAAGATTTGCTCCTCGCTTTGTGGGACCTTGCTCCATCCTTCGCTATTAGGAAATTTAACATACAGTCTCAAACTGCCTCCATCAATGAAGATACACAATGCATTTCATGTATCTCTACTAAAGACAGACTACTGCAACTCCCTACTGTTAGGACTACCACAATCCACAATTCGGCCACTACAAATATTACAAAATTCAGCTGCTAGAGTTTTGACTGGCAAAAAAAAGAATGATCACACTACAGGAACACTTGCCGATTTACACTGGCTCCCAATTGAACAAAGAATTCAATACAAGGCTTTATGCATAATACATAAACTAATCCACGATGAAAAAGCTGACTGGCTTAACACTGCTCTGCGCGTACATGTCCCACAAAGAAACCTAAGATCTGCTAATAAGGCTCTACTAACTGTTCCCTCTGTCAAAACAGCACGCCTCACGCAAGTTAGGGAGAGAGCACTATCACTGGCTGGCCCCGTGCTATGGAACACCATGCCACTCGAAATAAGGCTGCAGAGAAACTTCAAAATATTCAAATCCAATCTGAAAACCTGGCTATTTAAACAAGCTTTTTATAAAGATAAAGAGAAGGAAAAAAACAGTTGATTGATTAGGATGCACCAAACTAGAAATTGTTATTTGTAACCAACAAATGCACATTAAGGTTAAATTCTTTCCATCTAATATGCTCCCTACAGACAAGGTTAATGTACACACATAGTTTATTGAAGTGAATTGTTACCACACTATGATGGCACTTGATTAATTGTAATATATACCACTTACTTTATTCATTATCGTGCCTTGCTGTAAACCATTGTGACGGTTATCCAACTTAACGACGGTATGGAAGAGCTTTTAAATAAATAAATAAATAAATAAATAAATAAATAAATAAATAAATAAATAAAGCCAGTGATACTCTCAGAGTTCTCCAGAAGAGATCCAGAGCCTACCAGCCTGGACACAGAAGATGACATTGAATATGCCGTAGATGACATCCTTGATGTACGTAAAAGAGACAAGACATGGGAGTACCTCATCTCTTGATAGAACTATGGCCTAGAGGAAAACTCCTGGGAACCACTGCCCAATATTACAGACAAGGAGATGCTATGCCAGTTCCACCTGGCACACCCACCCAAAACCCAGACCACCTGGAAGAGGTTTTGGAGGTGGCCCTTTGAAGAGGGGTACTGTTGCGATCGTCGGTCACAGATGGCTGCAACCGATTTGCCTTACTTCTTTTTCTCCCCTTTCTCTCTGTTTGGGCAAGATGGCTGTCTCTGGTGCCAAATGCCGAGGGCCTCGGCGTTTCCAGACCAGTATGGGAGTCCCATCCGCCATGCTCACTCCCGTGGCCTCGTAGGGCACGAGTGCGCACATCTCCGATGCTCAAATACACGTCATGGTGGGAACCTCGGTGGTGGCCCCACCGCATGACGTCAGTACCTCCGGGTATATCTTGCCTCCGCTTCCGCTACCAATTTGAGTTAGCAAAGACTTCACTTCGCTACTCTGCCTGCTCTAAGCTGTATGCTTAGATGCCACTTTCACGCTAAGGGCCTCGCTCCAGCAGAAGGTCTAGACACCCGCTCCTCGTGGGTCTCTCGCTTCCAACTTCCCTTCAGGGTCCTCACTAACCAAGACAACCTCTCCTCAGGGGTCTTTTCTTTCTATTCATTTTCAGGATATTGGACCATTGGGTACTCGCTCCTCGAGGGCCTGTCTGCTTCATATCCTGCACCACGGACCTTCGGTCTCACCATTCTACAATCACGAAGATGCCTTCATTCTGTGAGTACCTCTATGATCCGGCGCTCCAACTCCACCCACCAGCCACGGCATTACCCGCACTGCAGCCTCCTACCTATCATGAGCATCTGGGTGAAACTATACTTCTGAGTCTGTTGGGCATATTGGCACTTCGTGGATCAGTGCCTTACCTTCCCTCTTCACCATCTATTACAGCAGTACAATAAAGACTCTATCCATTCTGTGGCTGCTATCTGTGTCAGCCTATCGCAGTGGTTCCCCATGGGGGTCCTCCCCATGGGCGGAGTCATCTCCATTGCGACCAAGGGTCCATAATGCCTCAAACACAACACTTTGTATATGGAAAAGCTCGTTTGAGAGTTGAATTAATTCTGCATGCTTTGCTCTGAGAAGATGTGAGATGGTTACTGACAAGTAATTAGAGGTGTCTGCTTCTCACCTTCCCTACCAATCTCCAACTGATCCCAGTAATAATTTTTTTATACATGAACTGTTATCCCTATTGGGATGAAAATAATTTTCAAAATAACAGCTCTAGGTGATTGATTTGCAGATGACTCACCACAGGAGACCATGATCCCTGGGTCCACGCCACACTGATGTGTCTTCCATCCCTGGGTGGAAGCATTGGTAGACAGAGCCACTAGATGTGGTCATACGTACAGTGGGATATATTTACTGTTTGGGATTTTGCCAGGTACTTGTGAACTGGATTGGCCACTATTGAAGACAAGATACTGAACTTGATGGACCCTTGGTGTGACCCAGTATGGCAATTCTTATGTTCTTATATTCTTATGAGAGTCCCAACTTAAAAACTTCTGGATTCATCCACCACTCAAGGGATGTTCTTATTCTGAGGGTATTGGAGATTTGTGGAATAAAGGCTGGTATTGCTGATCCCATTGGCTTTGGTGCACTACTGAAGGCCCTGCATGTGCACGCAAGTCAGAGGAACCACATAAACTGCAGCAGCAATGTGTCTGAGAAGGACCAGGACTACCTTGCTTACAATCGGTCCTGTTGAAGAAGAGACCTTACTAGGCCCATGAGCATTGTGGTACTTTAAGTGAATCTATATAGGCTCCTATGAACTGGTTGACTCAGAAATGTTGACTCAGAAAAGTTGACCAGGAAACCCAGGGACTTAAGGAGCCATATGGTCTTTTCAAGGGACTCCAAAACTCCTGACAAAGATGGACCTGTCACCACCCAATCATACAGGTATGGGAACATGCAAACTCCTTGCCAGTGAAGTTGTATTCCCATGACTACTCGGCATTTTGTAAACACATTTGTGCATTGGTAATGAGTGTTCTTCTCCGCAAATCTGAGGAAGTTCCAATGGACAAGAAAAATGGCAATGTGTACATAAGCATCTTTCAGATCCAGATCACATATCTGATCACTCAGTAGAATGAAAGAAAATTTTGAGGGAGTTCATTCTGAACCTCTCCTGAACCAACAACTTGTTCAGTCACCCACAAGTCTAGGCATCAATCCACAAGTATAAGCATCAACCCCCCTGATTTATGCTGAAGGATCATTTCCACCTCCAGCTGCAGTTAGGCTGATTAAGAAGTGTTGGAGATGAAGACTAAAATCTGTTAGCTCAGAAGAAAGCAAAAGTAATATAAGCAGTAGCCTTACTCCACAATTTTCATAAGAACATAAGAAATTGCCATGCTGGGTCAGACCAAGGGTCCATCAAGCCCAGCATCCTGTTTCCAACAGAGGTCGAACCAGACCACAATAACCTGGCAATTACCCAAACACCAAGAAGATCCCATGCCACTGATGCAATTAATAGCAGTGGCTATTCCCTAAGTAAACTTGATTAATAGCAGTTAATGTACTTCTCCTCCAAGAACTTATCCAAACCTTTTTTGAACCCAGCTACACTAACTGCACTAACCACATCTTCTGGCAACAAATTCCAGAGCTTTATTGTGCGTTGAGTGAAAAATAATTTTCTCCGATTAGTCTTAAATGTGCTACTTGCTAACCCAACTGGTCCTTGGTAACTCAGAGACAAGCTGAGAAGGAGTCAACCCTTCCCTCCAGTGAAGGAGGCAGAAAGTTGTTATCAAAGTCATCAAAAACTGGTCCTAAACTTAGGCTGCATTTGCTGCTGAGCCTTTGGCTCATGCCTTTTCCTCTAATGAACTTGAGCAGGTAGCTGCTACTGGTGAAGAGTGGGAGGAACCTAATGACAGTGAAAAAAGCAGAAGGGTTATCTTTAGAAGAATGGACATTTCTAGGAAAAATACTGGCATTGGGTAGGAGCTAGTTGGTCCCCCAATGCAGCTCATAACAACTGTAAAGTGGCTTAGTCTTCCTTAATCAGGGCCACTGTCTCTTGAATTTAATTGCTGAATAAGTTGTAGGATACATCTGGAAGACAATCATGCAAGTCTTCTCGGAGCCCACTTGCTCACAACTATGCAAGCCTTCAGGCTCCTATGGAGGTAGCCAAAGTCCTGATCATAGAATCAAAAGCGTGGTAGACAATATGGACAAGGTGCTTCTCACATTCCTCCATGACCTTCACTACTCAATGGAAGTCAGCCTTCTCTGGGTCTGATGATTCCATCAAAGGCTTTTAGTTGTGCATGCATTTTTGCAAATTCTTCACCATGTGGAACCGGAACCGGTAGACTGGAATCCAGGAACTCAGCATGGATCCCTTAAAGAGTGTTGGATTGATCATGAGTGTGTCTAGCACACTTCAATACTGACTTAATCCCCATGGAATAGTGTGGTAGTTGGACCACTCCAAATTATGTGGAAGTCTGGGCCTGTATTTGAGACCAGATTTCCAGGCAACCAGAAGGCACAATATTGGCATCTGCATATATTTTTTCTTTTTTTTCTCCCTTTTCCTTTCACTTCTTTTCTCCTTCCTCTCTCCCTTTTCCTCCTTCTTTCTTCCTCCCTCCCTCTCTCCTTCCCTTCCTCCTCTTCTTTCACCTTTTCCCCTCTTGGGTCTCTTAATTTACATCATTACCCCTCATTCTCTTTAAATTAGTTTCTCCAAGGAAAAACCCTTCATAATATCTAACAAGCTATAAAATATAATAACAGATAAAATAAGGCTATATGATATCATAAGCCTGATTAAAAGACAAGTTTCGATCAACTTTCTAAACCTTTTAAGACAGATTTCTTTTTTAATTTTCACTGGTAACATATTCCATAAAAAGGACCCTGAACCATAAATAACCACTCATGTTATACATCTAATCATATACATTTAAAAGAGAAAAATTCCAAATGTAATTGTATTGCTGAACGTAGTGACCTTGTAGGCTGATAGAGTTTCAAATCCAAATTAAAAACCAGAGATACAAGCCCATTGATACCTTTAAAAATGAAAATTAAATCCCTGAACTGATTCGCCAAATTATTGGGAGCCAGTGATATTGAGTGAAAGTTGGAGTAATATGTTGTCGTAAAGAAAGCCCATAAATAATTCTTGCTGCTAAATTTTGGACATATCGAAAAGCTCATTGTAGTCTGTGGTAAACCAAGATACAATATGTTGCAATAGTCAAGTGGTGTCACAATTAGAGAATAAACTATTGTTTTTAAACCATTTTCTTCAAAAAATAGCTGGGAGTCCCTCTGTGCTGGAGTAGGAAGAGAGATGTCCTCTTCAAACATAGAAACATAGAAACATAGAAATGACAGCAGAAGAAGACCAAACGGCCCATCCAGTCTGCCCAGCAAGTTTCGCACTTTTTTTTTTCTCATACTTATCGGTTACTCTTGGCTCTTAGTAACCTTTTGGTTCTATTTCCCTTCCACCCTCACCATTAATGTAGAGAGCTGTGTTGGAACTGCAGCTAAATGAAATATCTAGCTTAATTAGTTAGGGGTAGTAACTGCCCCAATAAGCAAGCTACACCCATGCTTATTTGTTTACCCAGACTATGTATTTCAGTCCTTGTTGTTTGTTGTCTGTATATAGATCCACTTTTCTTCTTTCCCCCTGCCGTTGAAGCAGAGAGTTATGCTGGATATGCATTGGATCATCCTCATTAAATGCTGCCTGTAAAGCCAAGGAGCTACATCTGCCGTGACAGCAAATGGCTCTGAGGCATTCCACATTGGGTGTTTACAGCTCCTATTGAACAGCACCTTAGTTCATGGATGGTACCATCAGTGTCTCCTTCTTCATCATAGCGGAGCTCAAACTTATGTGCCGAAGTGCTCTGCTCTGACACAATAAAGGCACCTTCACATGCTGTGCCAAGTGTGATGACTGTCCCTTAGAATGTGAGCTCTGCAGCAATGAGAAAGATGGCACCTTGGTTGGCCCCAGATCCAAGTAAAATAAATAGCTGAGAGCCATGGGGAATCTTCTGAGCTATGAAGGATGATAGGACCTGCACTGATGAGGCTATCTCCCACCTCGGTGGTGAGGAGGTTCCTGCTCCTGCCTATGGTGCTGATCTTTACTTTGGCTCCAAGGGAGATGGCTCTGAAGGGGTTCCTTCACGTTATTTAGGTGCTTTTCTTCGTGCCTCACCCAGTGCCATAAGCTTCCATACCAAACTCAACCCCTGACCTGAGATGGATCCAGGAACTGGTGCCACAGAGGGGGGAAATTTTCTGTGCTTACAGGAATGAGAATGAAAAGATTCCTGTTTTCATTTCCTATGTTGGGAGTCTGATGAGGAGCAGCCCTGCTGCTCATCCTCATGCAAAGGCTTTAGATTCTTACTTGCCAGTGCCTTCCTTAGGGACTTCACCTTCCAGGTGTGATGTTGCTCCATTCTAGGAGACATCTGACCATAGCTGCAGCAGCTGGAGGAGATGTGGTCCAGGCCAAGACAGCAATAGCAGACAGAAGGGAGGCAATATTCAGTCACTCAGTGGCTCAGCTAGTTAACCGGATAAACTTACCGGGCTTAAAGTTAGCTGGATAGGTCCAGATACAGGGACGGCTCTCTAATGAGGTAGGGTGATGTGGTCATCTGAAGCAGCAAAATTTTGGAGTGGCAAAAAGTGCCCCTCAAAATGCCCAGAGGCCACCTCACCTTGCTGCCAAGAGGGCGCTAAACTCGATCTAACTTTAGACAGGTCAGAATATTGGAGCTAGCTGGATACTTTATCCAACTAACTCCGTTCCTCCCGAAACAATTCCAGAACCTTTTTCCTACCATCTTCCATGCCTGCTTGTTGACAGAGAATAATTTGAGATATGGTTTTATAAGCTTAGATCTTCAACCTCTTCTTTAATTCAAACTCACAATCAATTTTTTTATCCCTTTCATCAATCTCTCTTTTATAGGTATCTGTGAAAAGGCCTGAGATAATTATAGACTTACCACAGTAATTATTCACTTGGATCAGCTATGGCAATCTTTACCAAGAAGAGTCAATTCCACAAGCTTAATAATGAAGTTCACAGCTCTAGGCATTTCTGAGCAAGTCATAGAAACAGATGATATGATGCGATGGAAACCAACCATGGAACAGCAAGGAAAACTTGACCCCTCAAGAAAGGTTCTGGCACTTTATGAGAAGTTCTGGTCTACAGGGCAAACAAGGAATTTGTCCAGATGGCAATGTTGATTCAGAATGGTCAACATTCCCTGGCTATTTTGATGGATGATTTTGGACAGGGGTTAATTCATGCTGTATTCATGCTTTATATATGCTTGGGATTCTCTTGATGATCTGCTCTTCAGCTGTCTGTCATATATTGATATATTACATGTTTTGGCATGATACCTACATGGGGTTTTGATGATGACCCACAACACACTGTTCTCACATTGCAGAATTATCCATGCTGATTCTTGTGTCATATATTCATAATAATTTAAAATGTACTGGCAAATAAAAACCACTTATTTCATGTAAAGGAGTCCATGTAAGACCCTCTATTTTATGACAACCCACAAGGAAATCCTGGTTGAAAGGCATGTCCTCTGGGGAGAGTGTTAAGAAGGCAGATCCCAGAGAGGATAGGAGGCCACAGACACGACTAGGAGAAAGTAGGAACTTTGCTAAATGATTTTTTTTTTATTCCTTTTAAGTGGATTACATTCATGTACTGCAGGCATTTCCCTATCCCCAGAGAGCTTATAATCTATGTTTGTACCTGAGACAATGGAGGGTAAAGTGATTTACCCAAGGTCACAAGGAGCAACAGCGGGACTTGAATGCTGGTCTCCTAGTTCATAGCACGCTGCTCTAACCACTAGGCTACTCCTCCATTCAGGTGCATAAATTGATGATTTTCTATTTCCAGCCCTGCTGAGGTAAGCAGGCTTGTGTTTTGTTAAATTTTTTATTGCAATTAACAAAAACTGCAAAAGGATAGCCAGAGTCCATGTTCCCTTTAGTTTGGTCCACTGTTGTTCCACCTCTCCTTTTTCTCCCAGCCTTCTAATTCAACCTCCAGGTATGCCCCCATTTCGACAAAGTGTGTATTTTTGAAAGTCAAAGCTCGAGTCTTCGTGTGACTTCTCCGCATCCTGTTTGCGATGTCAAACCATACTATTTGATGATCAATGGTGCTGAGGTGGGCACCTAACCGGACATTTGAGACATTATCCCTGTCACTGAGCACTAGGTAGAGTATAACTCCCTCCCTCATGGGTTTCATTACCATTTGTTTGAAGAGAGCCCCTTGCAGGGCATCCACTATCTCTCTACTTCTGGTGGATTCCATGGAAAGGATTTTCAAGTCTACATCCGGCAGATTAAAGTCTCCAACAATTAACACTTCTCCCTTCTTTCCCACCTTTTGGATGTCTTCGACCAGATCTCTGTCTAGTTCTTCCATTTGAGTTGGAGGCCTGTAAACCACACCAGTAAAAATGAATGCACCATCATCTTTTTTTAGGATGGCCCATAATGCTTCTTCTCTACCCCACATTCCTTGCAGTTCAGTAGCTTGGGTATTGTTTTTGACATAAAAAGCTACTCCTCCCCCTTTTCTGTCCTCTCTTTCCTTGCTCAACAAGTTATAGCCTGTTATAGTCGTATCCCAAACGTGAGATTCCATGAACCATGTCTCCATAACAGCAACAATGTATAAGTCCACCTCCACCATTAGGGCTTGCAGGTTTGGGATTGTATTGCCCAGACTATAAGCATTTGTGCTCATAGCTTTCCAGTGTCTCGTTCAGTTTACTGCTTATCTTGGACTTGTTTTTTGGCCTTATTCAGCTGACTTTTGTAATCCTCTTTGTTGCGTCCATCAGTCTCAGATGGCTTCGACTTTTGTGCCTCACCTTTCTCTCTGCTCTCCCCACTACCCTTGGGAAGATGGCTACTGCCGTGTCTGCTTGCTGCTCTCTCCGGCGTCCCCGGAACGGCTATGGCAGAGCCTCATGCCATGATCTCCTAAGGGCCTCCTAGGGTACGCGCGCGCATGCCACCCACGTCTTTATCCACGTCATGGTGGGAACCTTGGGGGCATCCCCCTCGAGTGACGTCACGCCATCCAGGTATTTAGCCTGCCCTTGTTTGCTAGCTAATCGAGTTAGCAAGGATTGAGATTGGATTGGTGAATGGATCAAAAGCCTCCAGTCTGAGCTATTCTGCTGCTTCCTTGCTGCTGCTGGAAGCTCTCTCTGCCCTTTGGGGTATTTCTGTATCCTGGGTACCCGCTCCTCCGGGGCCCTTTGCTTTCTTTCAGGTGCCTATATGGGATCAGGTACTCTCTCCTTGAGGGCCTGTTCTCCCTGGCTCGGTGCCTGTATTCAACTACTTCTGCCTGCTGGAATCACCACCTAATCAGCTACCAACTTAGTGAGTAATCTAACATTGTCAGTCTGTCTCATCTACAGCTCTGCTGCACTGGGAGCCTGCAACTGGATCTCCCTATACTATCTCTGTGAGACGCATCTCCTCTACCGAGGATCCCAGGACTGCTACCTCTGGATCACCTCACTACTGCCACTTCTGATGGAACACATCAGCTGTATAATAAAAGACAAATCTCAGTGTTTGCATGTCTCGAGTCTAGCCTAGTACTGTGGTTCCTCACAGGGCTCCTCCCTGTGGGTGTAGTCATCACCACAGTACCCAAGAATCCACTCAAACACCTTAAAACATAACACTCTTCGCCCATTTCCTTTGTTTTTGTATTTGGTTTTATTTTTATTTTTGGAGGGTGACATTCCAATGTCCTTCTACCACCTCCATCATTCAATTTAAATGTCTTATGACATAGGATTTGAATTTATCCCTTACTATCCTTTTTCCTGCTAGAAACAGATATAAACGAACACAAAAAAAAGGAAATGCAACGTAACTTCACTATGTAGTTGCCAAAAAATGTCACTTATTATTCTTTTTTTGTATTTTCTTTTTGAATTTTATTTCTTAAATAATTTATCAAAATGTAAGTATTATTATTAATATTAATGCCGCATCAGTAAGCCTGTCAGCGTGTTTCTGCAATTAAGTCAGAGATCGCCCGGTATATTCAATCATTTCGGTTTTAGATGGTGTAAATCATACCTCCCCACAGTCTTTGAAAAAAATCTCAAGGCACTGAATATCTCATATTACAGTGGAGGAAAACTAAGAGAGTTGAATATCCAGGACATTCGTCTAAGTTAGCTCAATGACGGCTGAAGTTTCGCATTACCCGCTTCATCAGGAGCCTAAGTATATCATCTTACAATTGGATATTCGTTTTACCTCCTTTCATGTTCCAACATGGGACAGTAAGTCTCCCACTTATTTTTCAAAAATAGACGTTCAAGGCATCCACCACCCTCTCCGTGAAGAAATACTTCCTGACATTGGTTCTGAGTCTTCCTCCCTGGAGCTTCAAATCGTGACCCCCTGGTTCTGCTGATTTTTTTCCAATGGAAAAGGTTTGTCATTGTCTTTAGATCATTAAAACTTTCCAAGTATCTGAAAATCTGTATCATATCACCTCTGCTCCTCCTTTCTTCCAGGGTATACATATTTAGATTCTTCAATCTTTCCTCATAAGTCATTCAATGAAGACCCTCCACCTTTTTGGTCGCCCTTCTCTGGTCCACCTCCTTCCTGTCTCTGTCTCCTTTGAGATATGGTCTCCAGAACTGAGCACAGTACTCCAGGTGAGGCCTCACCAAGGATCTGTACAAGGGGATAATCACTTCCCTTTTCTTACTCGATATTCCTCTCTCTATGCAGCCCAGCATTCTTCTGGCTTTAGCTATCACTTTGTCACATTGATTCACCGACTTCAGATCGTTAGACACTATCACCCCAAGGTCTCTCTCCTGCTCCGTGCACACCAGCCCTTCACCCCCCATCGAATACAGTTCTTTTGGATTTCCACACCCCATATGCATGACTCTGCACTTCTTGGAATTGAATTTCAGCTGCCATATCTTCGACCACTCTTCCAGCTTCCTTAAATCCCATCTCATTCTCTCCACTCTTTCCAGCATGTCCACTCTATTGCAGATCTTAGTGTCATCCGCAAAAAGACAAACCTTACCTTCTATCCCGTCCGCAATGTCGCTCACAAAGATATTGAACAGGACCGGTCCCAACACCGATCTTTGTGGCACTCTGCTTAACACCGCACTCTCTTCAGAGTAAGTTCCATTTACCATCACACAAGGTCTTCTGTCTGTCAACCAGTTTACAATCCAGGCCACCACCTTGGCACTCACTCCTAAGCTTCTCATTTTATTCACCAGCCTCCTGTGCGGGACCGTATCAAAAGCTTTGCTAAAATCCAAAAAGATAACAATCGAGCGCTCTTCCTCGATCCAATTCCTTAGTCACCCAATCAAAAAAGTCGATCAGATTGGTCTGATAGGACCTTCCCTTGGTGAAACCATGCTGCCTCTGGTCCATCAATTCTGCTGCTTGTAGATAGTTCACAATTCTTTCCTTCAGCAGCGACGCCAATACCTTTCCCAACACCGAGGTGAGGCTAACCGGCCTGTAGATTCCAGCCTCCTGTCTGCTCCCGCTCTTGTGAAGCAGGACCACCGTCGCTCTTCTCCAATCACTCGGCACCACTCCCGTTTCCAGGGGGCTATTGAACAGATCACACAGCGGAGCTGCCAGCACATCTCTTAACTCCCTCAGTATCCTGGGATGAACCTCATCAGCCCCATGGCTTTGTCCACCTTCAGTTTTCCTAGATCTTCCCATACATTCTCTTCCATAAACGGAGTTTCATCCATTCCGCTTCCCTCCAGTTTCTTGTTAACTAGTGTCGGTCCTTCTCCGGGGTCTTCTTTAGTGAGTACGGTACTGAAGTATTCGTTTAATATTTCTGCCATTTCTTCGTCTGTCTCCACCCATTGATCCTTTTCACCTTTCAATTTCAGTATACCACTTTGGACTTTTCTCCTTTCACTGATGTATCTGAAAAATGTTTTGTCACCTCGCTTTACCTCTTTGGCAATCCTTTCTTCCACTTGAATTTTCACTTTCTTGATTGCTTTCTTCATCTCCCTCAGTTCCACCAGATATTCTTCCTTGTGTTCCTCTCTTTGGGATTCTTTATATTTCTTGAACGTGTTCCTTTAGCTTTTATTTTGTCAGCCACCTCCTTTGAGAACCAGATAGGTTTCATTTTTCTTTTGCTTATCTTTACCTTTCTAACATATAGATTAGTTGCCTTGGTAATTGCTTTTAGTTTGGTCCACTGTTATTCCACATCTCTCTCATTCTCCCAGCCTTCTAGTTTTTCCTCCAGGTACTTCCCCATTTCATCAAAGTACGTGTTTTTAAACTGCAAAACTTGAGTCTTCGTGCTACTTCTCTGTATCCTATTTGTGATATGAAACCATACTGTATGATGATTACTGGTGCTGAGGTGGGCACCCACCTGGACATTAGAGACATTATCTCCATTAGTGAGAACTTAGTCAAGTATAACTCCCACCCTTGTGTGTTCCATTACCATTTGTTTGAACAGAGCCCCTTGCAGGGCATCCACTATCTCTCTACTACTGTTAGATTCTGCAGAAGGGATTCTCCAGTCTACATCCGGCAGATTAAAATCTCCAACAATCACCACTTCTCCCTTCTTTCCCATCTTTTGGATCTCTTCAACTAGATCTTTGTCAAGCTCTTCCATTTGATTTGGAGGCCTGTAAACCACTCCAATAGAAACGGAAGCCCCATCATCTTTTTTTAGGTCGGCCCATAGTGCTTCTTCTTTGCTCCATCTTCTTTGTAACTCAGATGTTTGGATATTGTTTCTGACATAAAGAGCCACTCCTCTCCCTTTCCTGCCTTTCTGTCCTTCCTTAATAAGTTATAGCCCGGTATTGCCGCATCCCAATCATGAGATTCCGTGAACCACGTCTCCGTGACAGCAACAATGTCCAAGTCCACTTGCAGATCTGGGATTTTATTGCCCAAACTACGAGCATTTGTGCTCATAGCTTTCCAGCTTTTCTCGTTCAGGTTACTGCTTTTCTTGGACTCCTTTTGTGACTTATTTAGTTGAGTTTTGTTATCCACTTCACCCTTTTCCATTGCATTTGTATTTGGGGGTGATATTCTAATTTCTTTCTACCACCCCCGGCTTCTAGTTTAAATGCCTTGTGACATAGGATTTGAATTTATCTCAGGATTCTTTTTCCTGCCATAGAGAGATGTAAGCCATCTTTGACATACAGCTTTTTATTATTCCATACATGGCCCCAGCCCCCAATAAATCCAAAACGTTGTTCCTTACACCAGGAGTTGAGCCATATATTGAAGTTATCAATATGGTTTAGTCTCTCCTTCCCCTTTCCCTGAACAGATTACACTTCTGAAAAAGCGATGGTTGTGGCCATGTGACTAATCTGTTTCGCTAGAGACTGGAAATCTCTCTGTACCGCTTGGATGCTGTTACTAGCAAGGTCGTTGGTTCCCATATGGATGATAATATCAGCTTTAGAGTTTTTGCTGTCTTTTTGGATCGTTCTATCTGAAAGGCATTTCTGCCGGCCAATGATCTTGGGAGGCATTTAACTGTAGTGCTTCCCTCTAGAAGAGTTCCCAAATTAGTGCCTCTGATGATAGTCACCCAGCACAATGAGCTTTCTTCTTTGGTTATTGATTGTATTTTGGAATTTCTGTATGCATTGAGTTTCTTCTTTCTTTTCAGATACTAAGGAATTGCTAAATTTCTAAATTATCTTGTTTCTAATTCTCTATCCAAGTGGACTATATTAGAAGAACTAGCCTAGGGGTGGGAGGAAATTAAACAGTGGGCACTATAGTTTCAAATTAGTTTCAAAGCACCCCCAATCTCTAGTAGAAACCTGTATTCTGAGTTCCTCTATTCAGTAACAGACTTGGAAATTAGAATAATAACTAGCAAAGCAAAAAACAGAAATTAAAATAAAAACTAGCAAATATTATTCCACCTTTTTTTTGCCCCCCCCCCCTCCAGCTTACCAACCAGTCAGTTAGTAAGAACAGAATATTATAATCTCTATTCAGAACTCAATTATGCAGTCTTGCACCACAACAGATTCAGAACAGAGAGAAAGCAAAATATCTTGGAATAAAAAGAAAGAAATATTTTTAAACTTGCAGGAGTCAGGTAACTGCTCTGTGCCCAGTAGGACTGAAGTATAAGCTCAAAGCCCAGCCAGGTAGGGCATGCTGGGAGATACCTGCTCAAACTAGAAATTGCCTACCTCCATCTGTGCTATAGTTTCAAATTAGTTTCAAAGCATCCCCAATCTCTAGTATAAACTTGTATTCTGAGTTCCTCTATTCAATAACAGACTTGGAAATTAGAATAATGTAGAAGGTGAGAAAAGGAAAAAAAATGACTCTGGGGCCAGAAGAGAGTGCTTCAGCACTTGGTTGCCGCATTTAAAAGTTGGGAGCGGCAGGTTGAAGAAGAAAACAAGGCTGAGAGAAAGGTGTCTGTCCCGAGCATCGGTGGCATGAGCCCTGTGTTGATTTTTTTGAGCAGTATTTGCTGCGAGAGAGCAGCGTATTCCGCGTGTGATTGGAGGCAGACATCAGGACTCAGAGGGGGCGACTGTTTTGGTGCCATGGCTGCTCTAAGAGTCCCAATGACTGCGCCGATGCGTCCTGATGTTCGCGCACTAACGTACACCGGAGTGCCGGCATTTGCTAGAAGTGACACGGGAGAGTGGGGACTACCGTGGGCATGGAAATAAAAGTAAAAGAAAAACCACCACGAGCTGAGGGGAGACTGGAGCAGGCTGCGGATGTCAGTGCTGCTGCTTTGGGTCTCTCTCCTCTCTCCTTGCAGCCCAGAGCCACCGATACAAATTTTAATTAAAAAAAAAAAAAAAGTGTGTCAGCGCCATCATGTGTTTGCCTCAATAGGCAGCGGTAGCCTGGGAAGCTGCCGTAGGAGAAGTTGCATATATTAATTATAAAAAAATATACACTTGGTGCTAGGAGCCCTGGGAAAGTTCCCGGTGCATTCAAGAGTGAGGACCCTACATGATATCATCAATGACATCAGCAGCTGCCAAGCACAATGCCTGGAAGCTCTTTTTAAGTTAAAAATAAAAGTTTTTGGGACTTTTTAAAGTTCAAAAACTTAGCATTTTTATCATGTAATAATTAATTAGGCTCCCATACAATTTTTAAAGGGCTACACATTCATTTTAATATCCATTGTGGGAAGGGATTAGAGGGCCTATAAAACTTTAAAAATTCAGTGTTTTGATAGCGGTGGTCATGAGAAGACTTATTTAGAATGTGATTCATGTAAAAATGAGACTTTGAAAACAGTTTAATTAAAAAATATTATTTACAAGTATTTCTGGAGTCCAGATATAAAATACAGATTAATAGGAAAAATGTGTTTTGTATTAATAAACATCTAAGACATTTTAAAGAAACTTTTGCTACTTTTAAAACTGTTCTGAAATGTTTCTAAATTCAGATATTGAATTAAAGGGGGTTCTGAGGGGTTTTCATGGGATTTCAAATAAATGAGTACTGTAGTAATGTGAATGATGAGGATTGGAAGTGTTTGTTTGGGAAAAGTAACATTTTATTTGAAAACTATAGATTTTAATTTTGTTTAAAATTCAGTCTCTGCCACTTTGGCAAGAATGGGATCCATTAGTTTAAACATCAGAGCAACTGTAACAGGGGAGGCCATTGCTATAGAGTCTCTTTGACAAGGGAGTCTTGTTAAAATTCTTGAAGTAAAAAGCACTTTTAAAATATTTTTCCTTGTGAAGATAAAAGTAAAAGTGGATTAAAAATGTATTGTTTTATTATTCACTAATAGGATTGTTAAATATATGTTCTTATTTACCTAAAAACAAGAGACAAGGAAAGATTTTATTTAATGACTTCATTCAGAGTAATAATTCCTTGAATCTGACATAGTAGTTTCAGTTTAGAATATTGGGGGGATTCCTGAGCTGACCGAGGAGAGGACAAGACCTGCACTGCTGCTGCTTGTACACAGAGGTCTAGCAGAAACACTTATTAGCTAAAGATAGCTAGGGAATACAACCGAATGATTATGAAGGTGTTTGTGATTATATTTATTTACTAGCTGTACCCGGCCACGTGTTGCCGTGGCTCAGTCTGGTTTAATTTCACAATACGCATTAGCTCTGCTCCGGCCGTCCCAACTCCCTCCCCCCCTTCCCCGGCAGTGGATGGACTGACTCGGCGACTTTTACCCTTTCCTCCTCCTGTGTGTAACTGTCCGGCAGTCCCTACTCCCTCCCCCCTTCCCCAGCGGCGGAGGAACGGGCTGAGCCGTTTCTCGGAGCGGCGACTCGTATGCCTTTTTCTCCTCCCCTCTGTGACATCCAGCATGTAGTGCAGAGCTCTATGGTCCGCACATGCACGGAAGAGCTGCTCTCTACTGCGCATTTGCGGTCCGTCGGTCAGAGCCCATTTATATTAAAGATAGCCTGTGTTGCTTTTACGTCCAACAGATGGTGCTGCTTTTCCCAAAAAAGCATGTTTTTACCTGTCACAGGTGTGACATCTATATAATATAGGTATATAAAAACACGGGCGTATTCGATTGCAACGTTGTGTCAAAATTTCAAAGAAATCGGTAAAGAACGTTCAGAGATTTAAGATTTTGAACAAACGAACATTTACATTTTTATTTATATAGATTATCCTGAGGTAAGGAAGAAAGATTGAAGTTTTAAAAATAATTTTAATTTGACTGACCCACGGAATTTATTTGTCACTCTTGATAGTGACTGAATGTTGTATGGAAGGAGGAATGGTAGAATATTTTTATAAATTTCCACAAAGATTTAGTGAACTTTTAAATGCTAAATAAAACATTTGGGGATATAAAACTGGTGTAGATAAACCAGTATCTCACTATTTTTTTAAGAAGGGAATGTAAAGCTGATGTAGATAAATCAGTTTCCTAATTTTAGAGAAAGGTTAAAACTAATGTAGAAAAATTAGTACCTTTACTTAGCTGTAATTGGAAATTGGAATTTTGCCCGAGTATAAATATTGATAGTCTGATATTCTGAATGACTATAATGAGGGATTTCAAAGAATGTGTGAAAGAATGACTGGGTTCCTGATTTCTTTCTGAGGTTCCTGAAGAAGATCTGCAAGCAACTAAAACACTAATCCCTGGATTCATCATTCTGTGCTGTGAAAAAAAGGGTGGGGGCCATAATGGGCAGCCAGCTGCATCACAGTAGTGCAGTTTGCCTGCCGAAGTGCGGCCGCACTACATATTATAGCCCCCATATTGCCAGAGGAAAAGGTGTAGTTATTTCCCGCGGTGCTGTCGGGAGATAACTCTGCCAAATGCCACCCACACTCCTCCCCTTCCCCTAATTTTAATACCGCGTGATACCGGCACATCGCACAATAAAGAATGACTATATGATAGTTAAGTCACATATCCTAAAAGTGAGGAAAATATTTTTTTAAATTTTATTTACAATAGCTAGTAATCTCAGTACACTAAGATTCCTGTATACACTACATGTAGCAAGATTTTAGTCATCGTGTGAAGAAATTGGAATAAGGAGACAGGGTTTTCATTTATTGATTTATTAAGAAAGGCTAGTAGGTAAGTCTATGTGTTCAAGAGTTGGAAATGTCAAAGGTTCCAAGTACTGTGGGTGTAAGATTTTATAGCTCCAACTTGCACAAGCCAGCATCATAAGCTAGCATCATTGTCTCAAACCACCAAAGCTTCTTGACTTCCTGGTACAAAGTTAACCCATGGTAAACAGCAGCGTTTGCAAGCTCTGCCATCTTATCATCTATTGAAAAGAATAAAGCTAAGTATATTACACATTGGGGCGGATTTTAAAACGAGCGCGAATAGCCTACTTTTGTTTGCGCTCCAGGCGCAAACAAAAGTACGCTGGATTTTAGTAGATACGCGCGGAGCCGCGCGTATCCGCTAAAATCCTGGATCGGCGCGCGCACCAGAGGGAGGCGTAAATCCCCGCGCGTCAGCGGGCCTCCTGCGCGCCGGGACGCGACCTGGGGGCGGGTCCGGAGGGCGCGGCCACGCCCCGGGCCGCCCCGGGCCGTAGCCACGCCCCCGGAACGCTCCCGACACGCCCCGAAAACACCGCGCGGTTCGGGCCCGCCCCCAACACGCCCCCTCCGAAAACCCCGGGACTTACGCGAGTCCCGGGGCTCTGCGCGCGCCGGTAGGCCTATGTAAAATAGGCTTCCCGGCGCGCAGGGCCCTGCTCGCGTAAATCCGCCCGGTTTTGGGCGGATTTACGCGAGCAGGGCTCTGAAAATCCGCCCCATTGTCACCAAACTAAGCTTTAGTAGTGGTAGTCCTGATTGACAAACTGAAGAGTAGTAAATCACCTGGACCAGATAGTATACACCCCAGGGTTCTGAACGAACTCAAAAATGAAATTTTAGATCTGTTAGTAAAAATTTGTAACATCACTAAATATCATCCAGTGTACCTGAAGACTGGAGGGTGGCTAATGTAACCCCAGTATTTAAAAAGGGCTCCAGGGGCGATCTGGAAAACTACAGACCAGTTAACCTGACTTCAGTGCCAGAAAAAAATAGTGGAAAGTGTTCTAACATAAGAAATTGCCATGTTAGGTCAGACCAAGGGTCCATCAAGCCCAGCATCCTGTTTCCAACAGAGGCCAAATCAGGCCACAAGAACCTGGCAATTACGCAAACACTAAGAAGACTCCATGCTAATGATGCAATTAATAGCAGTGGCTATTCCCTAAGTAAACTTGATTAATAGACATTAATGGACTTCTCCTCCAAGAGCTTATTCTAAATATCAAAATCACAGAACATATAGAAAGACATGGTTTAATGGAACAAAGTCAACATGGCTTTACCCAAGGCAAGTCTTGCCTCACAAATCTGCTTCACTTTTTTGAAGGAGTTAATAAACATGTGGATAAACGTGAACTGGTAGATGTAGTATACTTGGATTTTCAGAAGGTGTTTGACAAAGTTCCTCATGAGAAGCTTCTAGGAAAAGTAAAAAGTCATGGTGGTGATGTCCTTTCGTGGATTGTAAACTGGCTAAAAGCAGGAAACAGAGAATAGGATTAAATGGACAATTTTCTCAGTGGAAGGGAGTGGGCAGTGGAGTGCCTCAGGGATCTGTATTGGGACCCTTACTTTTCAATATATTTATAAATGATCTGGAAAGAAATACGACGAGTGAGATAATCAAATTTGCAGATGACACAAAATTGTTCAGAGTAGTTAAATCACAAGCAGATTGTGATAATTTGCAGGAAGACCTTGTGAGACTGGAAAATTGGGCATCCAAATGGCAGATGAAATTTAATGTGAATAAGTGCAAGGTGATGCATATAGGGAAAAATAACCCATGCTATAGTTACACAATGTGGGGTTCCATATTAGGTACTACAACCCAAGAAAGAGATCTAGGCGTCATAGTGGATAACACATTAAAATCGTCAGTTCAGTGTGCTGCGGCAGTCAAAAAAGCAAACAGAATGTTGGGAATTATTAGAAAGGGAAAGGTGAATAAAATGGAAAATGTCATAATGCCTCAGTATCGCTCCATGGTGAGACCGCACCTTGAATACTGTGTACAGTTCTGGTCGCCGCATCTCAAAAAGGATATAGTTGCGATGGAGAAGGTACAGAGAAGGGCGACCAAAATGATAAAAGGGAACAGCTCCCCTATGAGGAAAGACTAAAGAGGTTAAGACTGTTCAGCTTGGAGAAGAGACGGCTGAGGGGGATATGATAGAGGTGATTAAAATCATGAGAGGTCTAGAACCGGTAAATGTGAATCAGTTATTTACTCTTTCGTATAATAGAAGGACTAGGGGGCACTCCATAAAGTTAGCATGTGGCACATTTAAAACTAATCGAAGAAAGTTCTTTTTCACTCAACATACAATTAAACTCTGGAATTTGTTGCCAGGGGATGTGCTTAGTGCAGTTAGTGTAGCTGTGTTTAAAAAAGTATTGGATAAGTTCTTGGAGGAGAAGTCCATTACCTGCTATTAATCAAGTTGACTTAGAAAATAGCCACTGTTATTACTAGCATCAGTAGCATGGGAATATTCTTAGCTTTTGGGTACTTGCCAGGTACTTATAGCCTGGATTGGCCACTGTTGGAAACAGGATGCTGGGCTTGATGGACCCTTGGTCTGTCCCAGTATGGCATGCTCTTATGTTATCTGTTTATTCCATTTGGGATATAAGGATACAAAGATATAGGGTTATACAGCTGTTTACCTGTTAATTTATAATTCATATTTGTTTGAATGGTATCTTATGTATGTGTTTTAGTATATCTGAAATTAGTAAGTCAAGAGTCAATCATAGAGAATATACACATATATGTGAAAGAATTTGTGATTTATGGAAATATTTATTCCTTAATGCAGTGGTTCTCAACCTTTTTTCAGCCGGGACACACCTGACAGATGGTTCTCACATGCGTGACACACTGAACAATTGACCGTCACGGGGCTAAATGTAAACATACACTCTGCATCCACAGGAACCCCCTCGACCCCCAACAATGGGTGCAGAGCAGAACTAGGGCATTACCCGTTCAACTCACCATACAAAAAAAGATATTCTGGTTCTGATGACATCTCAGTAAAAGCAAAACAAACTCCCTTTACTGGCAGGCACAATACCCCTCCTTATGAAAAGACAATAATTAAATTTACCACTTGTGCATGTCCTATTGAGAAATACAACAAATAAGTTTGAGATAAATGCCTACATACTAGTATATACCTCACCTCGGTCACACACCCAGAACTGATCTTCACCAAGTTCAGAAAGACCACAAATTATAAATATGGAGACAAACTGGAATGGAAACCCAAAACAGCCATTCTGCATGCAGTGCAAACATGGAGAAATGGAAAGCAAGTGTTGCTTACCTGTAACAGGTGTTCTCACAGGACAGCAGGATGTTAGTCCTCACATATGGGTGACATCACAGGATGGAGCCCTGTACGGAAAACTTTTCTGTCAAAGTTTCTACAAAGCTTTGACTGACACTGGCACACTGAGCATGCTCAGCCTGCAATTATCCCTGTGAGCCACAGGTGTCTCCCTCAGTCTCATCTTATAGCTAAAAGTGCAAGCGAAACTAAAATAAACAGAAAAACCTATACAGACCCAACTCCGCGGGGTGGGTTTTGTGAGGACTAAGTTAAAGGCATGGACTTTTTTTCAGAACATGATGCCAACAATGTACACTAAAACGTTTTAGCACACACTAAAAGCAATATGAATCCAATGAAAAAAATCCACATGAAAGGGAAAAGAATGACACCCCCAACCACCATGAAACAAATCCTACCTCATACACTCCTAAAAAATATTATCCTCTTGTATATTATTAACACTTGCTAAATGTTTATGCCCTCAATGAGTTTTCCTAGATCACATCATGCTACAAATTAAAAGGAAGCTCTACATATATGTGTGAGCACAGGGGTAGCCAACTCCAGCCTCGTTTTCAAGATATCCACAATAAATAGATTCATTATGGGTGACCAGAAAACCAGAACTGGAGTTGCCTATCCATGTGTCAGCACCTACAATTAACACATGGATGTGCGATGGGGTATCAGAGCAACAGGACTACACTACATGCTGTAGATATTATGCTCGGTGATCCGCAGGACAGAGCCACGAGTCCCGAACCCTCAAAAGACGTCCCCGATGCTGTGGCAGGCTCCCTGATTGAGTGCATGGCAGACCACCACACCTGGAAGGCCCGACGCGCTTGAAGACGCTAATGCCGACTCTGGGCTGCCCTAGGTGCACGCGTGCCCAACCTCCTTCAATTTAAAGAGCCCGCGGTAGGAACTTCCCCACGGCCCCCTCTGATGACATCAGAGCCTTCTCACTATATAAAGCTCTCTCCCCCCGCACTCCCTACCTTAGGAATAAGTTTACTACCTTCCAGCCGCGCACGTTATAAAATCCGGGGTCGGCGTGCGCAAGGGAGTGCACAATAGTGCACCTTGCGCGCGCCAAGCCCTTGGGGAGCCCTGCTGGCTCAGAGCAGCCTTGGAGGCTCCTTCCGTTCCCCCCCCACCACCTTCCCCTCCCTAACCCACCCATCAGCCCTACCTAAACCCCCCCAACCTTTATTTTATAAGTTGCGCCTGCCGGCCCAGTGATCATACGGTGGCCTCTGGCCACGCCCACGCCTCTTTGTTCAAGCCTCGGGACATACACGCGTCCCCAGGATTTACGCGCTCCGCCGGGCCTTTTGAAAATAGGCCCAGCGCACGTAACCCCCCTACACACGTAAATCTTCCTGGATTTACGTGCATAGGACGCGTAAATTTATCAAGCTAAGACAGGTAGACTTATCAAGCTAAGACAGGTAGACTTATCAAGCTAAGATTTAAAATCTGCTCCTTAGCTTGATAAGTCTACCTGTCTAAATTAGACCTGCTGTATGGGGCATCTAAACTTAGATGTAAACTTATGTGGCTAATTCAGTACACTAAGATTCCTGTATACACTACATGTAGCAAGATTTTAGTCATCGTGGGAAGAAATTGGAATAAGGAGACAGGGTTTTCATTTATTGATTTATTAAGAAAGGCTAGTAGGTAATTCCATCAGACAAGATCCTGAAGATGGCCAGTTTCTATAATCTATCATCAAAGATTTCTAGCATGCTTCTTGACACACCTCCTGACTTTCCACTGTTGACATTGTCTGCTGATATGACTTGCACCATTGAGTGATCCCTGGACAGTTCACAGTAAGCTAGTAAAACTCATCCATCACGTTTTATTTCGACGATGCTTGTAGAGAAGGATAAAAAAACGCTGAGAACCACCATGTCGGGGAATGAATATCGCCCTTGAGGAAGGACGACATTGTACAGTGTCGGGCACGGACACGGATAGGCAGTGTGGGGAGTCGACACATTGCCATTGACCATCGGATGTGAAAACCTTGGGCTGGAACAATTTGGATTTCAAGATAAGTAATGACATTATCAATAGCTTGGAAAAGCAAATACATGAGGGAAAATTTTACTACACAGAGCACTTGAGCACTAGCAAATAAGAAAAATTATGGTACAGACTGACCAATGATTAAAAATAAGGCAGAGTGAAAAAAGGTACGTGTTACCGCACAATGACGCCTATTATGAAGGTCATATAGTAGATGCGCCGTGAAAATGGATGTAACAGAGTTCAGGGGGATTTATGAGTCTTAGTTTACCAGGGATCTCCAATTGGGGACCTGAAATCTTCTGGTAGGCCCAAGAGGAGACTTACCCTGAATTCAATGTCCCCACAGGTTTGTTGTTTCCAAAAGAATAAAATGTATTTAAAGACCATAGATTTCAAAATCTTCAGAAGAATTCACAATAACGACATCTGGATACAGTCCAAGTAATCAAAGGAGAAACCGCTCAGGAAATCTGCTCTACCTTGTGGAAAATCCAGCCCCAGCCTAGGTAGATAAGTACAGTTTCCAGATAGCAGTTGAGTTCAGATCAGCCCATCACAGCTGTCTCATTCTTGCCAATCAAACAAGAGCTACTACCTTTCTCTTATTCTGTGGTAACTGATTCCTCTCTGTGATCTGGAGTATAATGTTCAGTAGTTTGGCATGTGTAATGTTCATCCACAAACTGTATTAATAATGCTGTCAGCAAAGGTTATAGGGCACCAGAGGGCGCCCTAGGAAATGCTGTTCCAAGGAGCGGCTCAAAGCAATCTGCTGCCTGAGGAAAGGAAATACATGGAGCCCCCCCCCCCCTCCCAAGGTGTGGCACAGGTGAAATCAGCAAGGGGGCAAAGGGGGGGGGGGGGGTCTGGCCCTTTTGGCATTTTGAAATGCTGGAAAAGAGAGAGGCAGCGGTCAGGGTTCCCAGAGGAGTGGCAGATAAAGTGTTAGAGATAATTTTTCTAGAAAGCTGGCAATTCTGTCACACTCTCACACTAACTTATTCAAATCCTTTTATGATTTTGTAGACCTCTATCATACCCCCCCGTTCCATGTCCCTTATCATTTTGGTCGCCCTTTTTGAGATGCAGTGGCCAGAATTGAACACAGTATTCAAGGTGTGGTCTCACCATGGAGAGATATAGAGGCATTATGACATCCTCTGTTTTATTTTCCATTCCTTTCCTAATAATTCCTAATATTCTGTTTGCTTTTTTGATCGCCACAGCACACAGGGCCGACAATTTCAATGTATTATCCACTATGACGCCTAGATCTTTTTCCTGGGTGGGAGCTCCTAATATGGAACCTAAGATTGTGTAACTACAGCAAGGGTTATTTTTCCCTATATGCAACACCTTACACTTGTCCACATTAAATTTCAGTCTCGCAAGGTCCTCCTGCAATTCATCACAATCCGCTTGAGATTTAACTCCCTTTGAGGAGTCTGGAGTGACCATCCCGCTGTGAGTCTCTTTAGGAGCTCTCCACAGTGAGCTCAGAGAGCAGTCCTTTACGTTGTCAGAGAGTAAGGAGCTAGAGAGATCTTATCTTTTGTTATTTTTCAGGCCCAGTCAGTACAGGCAGGCTAATCCAGTTTGATGGTGCTGACCAGGGTTGGGAGAGATTTGCTCTTCCAGTACATAAGCCTGTCTGGATGAGTTCTTTCTGGGTTTTATTTAAGGGATTTTTGATATTTTTATTTAGGAGCCTCACTGGACACTTGGGCCTGTCTTGCACGTAGGGATTTGGGGGAACCCTGTGGTTAGCCGCACAGGGACAGGGAAGATACCCTCCTGAAGGGTGGTGTCCTGCTGTGAGGAGGGGACTCCGCTTTTAGGTTTTGCTCCAATTTGGGGAAAGAAACTTTTTGTTAGAAGATACCGGAGGAGGGGTTTGGCTGCCTCCTTCCTACCTGCTAGAAGCAAGAGAACTGCTTGTTTCAAAGAGGGTCCCTCATATCAAGGATTTAGAGAGAGTACTAAAAGGCCTGTGTAAGATCAAGGAGATCCTGAAGATCTGCTAACCTTGAGTAAAGGAAATAACATCACTGGGGACATTCATCCAGTGTTCACCACCCAGGGGAGAGAAAGAGAGGATTTACTCTCTGTGCCATAGACTTTGCTATTTTCATCAGCTTGGAAGGGGTTTTGATCATCCTAAAGACCCTGCCCATTTTGGAGCTCCACTTAATTAAACTAAGAGAGTGGATTTTTCCCCTTAGCCCTGGTATAAGTGAGTCCTGCACAGATAGAAGAAAGAGACTGTAGAGGAACTGAAGAGGGATTTCTGAGGCGCTGTAGTTTGAGTTTTATGATATTCATCATCAGTGCTTTAAAGCCTTTTATTTTGGAAACTATCTAAGTAGCTCCAGAGTATTTATTTCTGCACTCACTGTACCCACAACAGACTCCAGCATCCTCTCCAGGGAAACACAATGGAATGTGTAAGAAAACCTGTCACATCAGGACCTGAGAGGACTCCTTTCTTCCCCCAGTCAAACAAATCCACACCTTTGGAAGTAAAGGAGGTGCAAGAACTAGTTAGGGTTCCTGCCCCAAAGAGTATAAATACATTTATAGCCTCACCTGTGCTAGACCTGCATTCCGAGGTGGGGTTATACCTCGAAAAATAATATTTCAAAACAGCTGACAAATAAAACATTCAATAATTTAACTCACAGAAAATTTTTTAGAAGTATCCAAAAATCAATAAAACATTTCAAAAGAGCAGACACATCAAAATTACACTCAATAATTAAAATGAATAAGGATAAAAGAAATTTGCCACTCTGTATACTTGGGAACATTTGATTGCCAGTCACCCTGAAATTGTTGTGGATTAGTGGAAAAAAAGTTATGCTGCAAAGACTGTGTTCCTTGTATTTCAAAGACACACACTCTCTAACACACAAATGCTCACTCACACTCTCTCGCATGCTTACACACACACACACACACTCTTCTCCCCCTTCGGAATGCACAAGCGGCAGCAGCCTCCATATTCAGTCCACATGTCTGACAGAATTGCTCCTCTTTCCTCTCAGGGCATGGGCCAACACTGCTCCTACTGGCCACAGCAATTGCACCTGTTTTTCCCACCTACACAGGCCCACGCAACACAACTTCCTCTCCCTGGTCCACCATGGGTGGGAAGAACAAGGAATCAATGGTTGCAGTTCTGCCACTGCTGTGCCACCCCAAAATTGTGGTGCTCTAGGCAGCTGCCTAGTGCTTCCATTGGCCCTGCACCCTCCCCCACAAACCCTCCTCCCTTCCTTCCCCTTCACGCCTTTCCTTTCCCTTTCCTCCCCCTCTTTTCACTCACCTCTCTCCTCTCACTCATCCCCATCCCTTCCCTCTCATACACACCTCCCCTCAATCAAAACTCCTCCTTACATTCCCTCTCACTCACACCTCCCCCTTCATCTCACTTACCCCTTTCCATTCCCTTACAAACACATCTCCTCTCACTCACAACCCTCCCTTTCGTTCTCACCCTCCTTCCCTTTTCTCCCTTCTCTTCCCTTTCACTCAGTTCGGCTCGTCTTCCCTTTGTCTCCTCTCTCCACCCCTCCCCTGTCTTTCAAAAGGCTTTTCTTCCTGCCAGCAAGGTTCCCACTCACCTCCGCCATGGGCATACATCTTCTTTTCTTCCTGCCCACAGAGCGTGTGAACCTCGTGGGCACCTCACAAAACCATGCTACCAGGGTTCTTTTCTTCCTGCCCATGGAGGTTGGGAACCCTATTGGCAAGTCATTAAAACCACTCCTCCATTGTTTTGGGTCTGGATGCCAGGTGAGGTGGCCATGGCAGGAATGTCTTGAGAGGAACTTATTGCCACCACAACATTTTGTAGCCTAAAGTGGCTGCCTTACTCTGTTTAATGATAGAATCACCCCTGACTGTTCCTGTTCAGACTGCTTTGTTAAGTATCTTTGGGATGGGTTCTAGATATACCTAAATAACCAACACATAACTCTCTATAATGTTACACTGTGCTCCCAGGCATTATTGTGGATTACCTCAGGTTACAGATTGTCTTAAAGGGCAGGCTGTCACAAGAATTCTCTAAGCCAGCTTCTAAATATAATACAAGAGTTAGCCTTCTGTGTGCAAAATGAAAATGATTCTATTCTGCTGTACACAGGATATTATTTCACTCATGGCTGTTGGTTAATCATTGATATTCCCACAGTGAAGAGACAGTTAGTGTGATAAGATCTCACCATCTGTCTTCATCTAGATAGAATTATGGATGTGTGAGTTGCATTCTACTGGCTTTCACCTTTGGACTCCTGAGATGTTCTTAAACCATGCAATCAAAAGGAAAACCACACCCACCATCTTCACAGCCAGCAGTGACACCTATCCCAGGTCGCTGCTTTTACTAGGTGCAAACGGGGCAGTTGCCCCGGGTCCAGCATAGCAAGTGCCCATAGGTCAAAAGCAGCGCGGAGTGCAAGCAAGGCCTGCAGCCAGTAGCAGCATGCGTCGCAGAGGCAGAGCAGCGCCAGTTTCTGAAGCAGCCCCGCGGTCGCGGAAACACCAGCGTTCACTCGCCTCGTCTGAGGCGAGACACGCGCCACCTGGAAGCAGCACGCGAGAGGGGGCCATTTTTTTTCCCGACAGGGCGGCACGAGGCAGCTTCAGGGGACCTGAGCGCGCTAACCTCCCACCCCCCCTCCTGAGAGCAGCCAATCGCTTCCTGCCAGCTCACCCCCCCCCCCCCCCCCTCTGCCTGGCCTGGGATAGGCCGTTCTCCGCAGGCAGCACGTGCCAGCTCGTGCCGTGCTCCAGGGCAGCAGCTTGAATTCCCTAGCGACGCGGGCCTCTGCTGCTCAGGCCAGGGGTCCCGCTGACTGTGGGGAAGCGGAAGCCTGGGACTCCCCTGCCTCCAGCAGCTACTGCTGGTTGTGGGGAAGACAGGTAATGTGTCCCGCTTTTCCCCTTCTCTGACGCAATGGGGGAGCGTTGGACCTAGGGAGAGGTGGGGGGGAACCTTGGAGAGAAGGGCAGTGCTGACATTCCTCCCTCCTGAGGGTTCGTGGGAGAACCATGGGAGGAGAGTGCAGGCTCTGGACCCGCTGAGAGAAGAAGAGGAGGAGTACAGCTGAGCTTCATCCTGGGGGGCGGGAGGAGAGAATGCGGGGCTTGGGTCTAGGGGGGGAAACAGGGCTAGCGAGGGCATTGGCAAGAAAGGAAGAAAGAAGGGAGTGCTGGGCTTGGCTCTGAGCAGGGGAGAAGGGGAGTAGCACTGGGGTTCAGCTGGAAAAGTAGGGAGATGGGATGGGAAGAATACTACGGAGGTTCAAGGCTGGGAGGAGGAGAGTGCTGCTGGCTTGGATTTAGGGAGGGGAAGGGGAAAGTGCAGAGCTGTCTTTTTGAGAGACATGAGGTGGGAAAAAGACCTGATTTCCCTTTCCTTGCTGCTGGCAGAAGGAACTGCCCCCCCCCCCCTCCCTCCCTTTTAGCTGTAGTACCTTCCATGCCGCCATCTGACCTGCACTGCCTGCTGGGAGGGAGGGGAAGTCATATCGTTAGTAGGTAAGTGGAAGCCTAGACAGAGTGTGGGGGAGGACTGGGGAACAGGGGTGTATAGGCTGGGTGAGAGCAAGAGAAAGGGGTGGGGGCCAGAAGGAGAAAGAGATAAGAGGAGGAGGAAGAGAGGGTGGAAGAAAGAGGTGGAAGAGAAAGAATGAAGGAAGAAGCAGGGTGGGTGCAGGGGAGAGAGGAGAGGGAATGGGAGCAGGGTTCATGGTCGGTGGTGGGAAGGGAAAGCTTGACTGTTGGAAGGGAGAAGAGGAGCGGACTGGGAGCAGGGGGAAGGGGATGGTGGCGGGGTTGCGGAGAGAGGAAGGGACTGGGGGCTGAAAGAAAGAGGAGGGGGCTGATGAGAGAAAAGAGACCTACTTGTTTTTCTGTGTAAGGAGGACGGAATATTATGTTGGGGCCACCTTGTGGAAGAGAGCAGATCTCTCCTCTTCCTTCAGCCCTCTCCTTTTTCTTCCTGTCCTTAGCCACTTCCGTTTGCTCCTACCTATCTCTTCTCCCCCTTCAGCACCCCACTTCTCTTCCCCCATCCCCCTCTTCTCCTTTCACTCCTTAACCCCATCCCTCTTACCCAGCCCTTGCTCTATCCTTTCCCCTCAGCCCCACCCTTGCTCTCTTCTTTCAGCCTCCCTCATCCTCCTCCTGTCCCTCTCCCCTCAGCCCCTTTCTTTCCCTATTTGCGCTGAGCACTTCCTTCCTCTTTCTTTCTCTCCCCCCTACCCTCCTACTTCTATCCACCTCCCACAAGAAAAATGATGACTAAGTGGCCCCAACAAAATATTGAACTTTGTTGGGACTGTTTTTCTGGTGGGGGAGGGGAGTTATGTAATATAACAGCTCTCCCTCACTCCCCACAAGAACAATGACTGGGGTCCATCTTTGTATAATAGGAAATGCATTTCTGCTTCTAGTGCTCCAGCACTGCATTGCATTGCATGCAGAGTCTGGCTTATTGGGGTTGCCATTTTAGGTTTTCTTTGCATATCACTGTTTCTGACTTGTGATCATTTATTTTATATTTGGTGAGGACCATTTGTCATTTATGACTAAGGTGAGGTATTCTACTAGCATGTAGTTTTTTCTGAATCTGTTTTCCAATATGCACCTCCTAATAGGTGTTTTGGTGTTCTAAACCATGCTGCAACATTTGCAGGGCTGTTCCTCTTGACAGATTTCACTGAAATTTGGTAACAGAGTGCCAAGGTATTAGTAATGTCAAATTTCAGCAAGGTTGTTCAAGTGGAAGGGACCCTGAGGCCTGTTTTATATGGTGAATTATAGGGGGAAATGCTTTGCACCCATTGGGGCTGTTTAACCCATGATTGGACGTGCATTTTGGATGCAAGCCCACAACCCCTTATGATATAAGGGGATTAGCGTATCCAAAACTCACGTCCAACCCCCAGCGAAACTAATAGCACTCATTACGTGCAAATACATGTTGATAAGGCTATTAGCTATTCTCCCCAGATCCCCCCAAAAATGTGTGCCTGACCTGCACATTTTTATGCTCAGAAATTAATGCCTGCCCAGAGTATAGAAAAGCAGAAAATACTGCATTTCTGTACATCTTCCGACTTAATATTGTGGCTATAAGTCGGAGGAGCAATAAGTTAAAAAAAAAAGAAGTGTGCTACGGTCAGGTTAGGAAAAGGGACGCTCAATTAACGATCCTAACCTGTGGCTTTGCCCAAAAATTGAGCATCTGTTTTCCTAACCCGCTGACAGCCACCTCTCTTGGGCACTCGCTGCCATGGAGGTGCTAGGGGCACACCTTTGTCCCTAGCACCTCCTTGGCAGCGCGACACCTAATTTAAATATTGAATCTCAGGCCCAGGAGAGGTGCTGGGTGCGTGTTAGGAAAGCGAGCACTCAACACCAAGTGCCTGTTTTCCATCGGCCTCATTGTGTGGGTGGTGGGGGAGTGTCTGTGCAGTGAATATGTTTACAGAACTGGAGGTGCAATGTTTACATTGTTTGCCATGACAAAAATGAACTTCACTCATAAGCCAGGATATATTGGGCGTGATCTCAATTTCAAATTTACTGCTAGTACACTTAATACTTGCATTGTGTCAAGCAGCTTCTTTCTGAAGTGTTGTTAAAATAATGATGAATCATACTTTATAAGGTTCACGTGGAGATGGGGGCTGAGTTGGGGTGGGGGGGGCAATTTGCATTTCATATCCCCTCAACCAAAAAGTGGATTTTGTAGTGGGGGATCAGGTAAAAAATTTCAATGCCTGTGCTAGCTTAGGCATGTATTGGGAGGAGAGAGAGATTTGTCTTTTCAGCGCTTGCAGGAATAATATCATTGGAGTAGTAAGAACGTCTTTGCTTATTTGCAGCAGAGACATTTATATTCATTCATTCAACTTGTTTTAGTTATTTTTACAAACTTCTCCCACTTTAGACTGAGAGACTTTTATTGGTAGAAGTCATGGAGAAAGCTGCAATAACTTGGTTTTATGGAACTCTCCAAAAAGTGTCTTTGTCTGTGCTCATTTGCTAACTTCTTGGCATAGGGTTTGGGTATGGCTCTCACAGCAAATGGACTGCAAGGTTGTTTTAGGAGAATTTGACAACGGACAGTTAATTTGTGTATAAGAGAGATGTATTTCTTCATAGAGCGTACATATTCCCGATCATAGCTCATAAAGCAAAATTAATAGACTGATTTATGTATGAAGTACAGTGATGCCCTTGGTTTTTTTGCACATGTGTTTTGGTTGTGCCCTTTCTTAGGATTTCTAGCAGAAAATCACCAGCTTTCTTGGACATATTCTGGAATAAAATTCTTGCCATGGAAGCTGTATTGTATGATGGTGTCTCTTCATTGAAAATAAGGACAAAGGGGAGAAATTATTTGTCCAAAAAGCTTTTTTGTTGGGGGAAGACGACTATTCTGTCAGCTCAGAAGGAGACTTTCTAGCCATCCTTTTGGCATTGGCATTATTTTGCTTCATAATACTATGCAGATGGAAAATATGGCTAGCAATATGGATTTTCTATGAAGGAGATCCTCTACGGCTTCTTAAAATAGCTATATACAAGAATAAGTATTGAAAAGCTAGCCAAGTATCTAAGGGGGTCATTTTCTAAGCCTATTGCACGCGAAAAGGGACTTTTTGCATGCGATAGCTTGCCGGGGGCGGAGTCTGGGCAGGCAGGGGAGGAGTCGGTGCGGCGAGGAGGCGGACGCGGCGGTATCTTCGCGTGCGGCGAGGAGGCGGACGCGGCGGTATCTTCGCTGGCGGCGATAAGGTAAGCACCGTTATCGCCGCCAGTAGCGCGCCCAATAGCACCAACTTTCACATTGACACTATTGGGTGTGAAAGATGGCCACGATAACACCACGGTGGTGCGATCGCTGCCGGCTTTCACAGGCCCGCCCCCCCTTTAATGCTGGGATTCACCATTCTCTGTGAGAATGGAAAATCCAGCCCTAAGTTAGCAAATGTGACCAGGATTCTTATTTGTACATCTTTATTTAATAAAAGGTTTAAACATAATATAAATCATGTAATAATATGGCATTTCTCTGTTCCTTACATGGGGTGGGAAACACACAAGGAGGCCGGTATGCAAAGTTGCCCAGGACCCATAAGTGATTAAAGCGGCCCTGCCAAGGCCATAACTAAGGGTGAGGCAGCTACCCAGGGCACAAAGTCCCTTGAGTACAGAAACATGACTGAAATGCAAGTGTGGGCAGTTAGCAGTTGAAAAGCCAGGAAGAATGCTGTCCTCCTGTCATCCGGGTTGGAGGGGGGAGGGAAGAGATGAACAGAGGACTGGGAATCGGAGGATGTAACACAGTAACATAGTAATGACAGCAAACAAAAGACCAAATGGTCCATCCAGTCTGCCCAGCAAGTTTCTTCTGGAGGTAACTGCTGCTCTATGCAGGTTACTCCCATGTTTCTGTTAAGGGTAGTAACTGTGGGTTACCCCCAAGAGAAGCAAGAAGCAGAGATCAGGGTGGGGGCAAGAGAGCGTCATTATGCTTGCCTGTCCTGGGTGCTAAAATCTCTAGTTACAATTCTCATCTAAACCCTGTGTTAAATAGTTAACCCCTGTGAACTTTGCAGATTAGCCGCCTTCATGTCTAAATTGCTGTTTTTAGAAATGCTGTAATCAGGCCCTTGAATGCCTTGGTGGCAGCGCCCCCGTCTACAGTGTTACTGAAATTATATCCCACACATGCTGCACAAACTGATTAGGCCCCGGTTCTGTCTGAAGTAGTTTTGCGATGCTCTTCTCCCCAGTGTTTCGGGGTAATATCTCAGGAAGTAAAATGTAAAAGGTCAGTATTTGATTTCACAGAAGTGAAATAAAATATTGGCATGTGAACATTTCGTGCTTCCTGCAGTGCATTGTGGGTGCAGGCCAGTTAGACTTCCTGAGGCTAGAATGTGGATCCAATCATATTGTGACAAATCAGAGCCAGGGGAGCAGCTGGAAAGGCCTAGGTTCTGCTTTGTTTTGAGAACAATAGCCCTAAAGATTAACAGCATCTGGGTGTCATAATTCTAAGGTGTGCTGTTTGTTGGAGTTCTAATTGAAATAATGCAGGTCCCGATCACTCTGGATAGTTTGAAATGACTTAGTTCTGTTATTGGATCTAGGCCCTCTGGGTGGAGACTCAGGCGTGTTTCTGCGCCTGCCAGGAGTGATTATAAAGAGACCTAGGAGCAATTAGTAGTTCTTTCCCTAGACCCAGCCATACAAAGAGCACTCACCCGGGACACAAAAGACAAGGCCAAGGGCTCTGCTGTTATACATTTACCTGGAGTCAGGTGAGCTTTGTTCTCAAGGGAAGGGCTCACTGGGGGCAGGGAGCAATGAGGAAATCAAGCAGGAAGCTTTTGATTTGGATGTCTAAAGGAGTGCAGGCCAAATACAGGAAAGAAATTACACATTTCTGAAGCGTATGTATTCTCTCCCTTTCTTTTTTTCCAGTTTCTACCTCTTCCCTCTTTTCTCTCTTTATCTCTATGTCTTTGATTCTCTATCTCTGTCTCTCTTCTTTTCTCTGTCCCTTTGTCTCTCTGTCTATATGTATATATATGGGTATGTATATATACAGTATATTTTGTATGTATGCACTTTTAAACCATGTTGTAGTAATGCCATGAGACATATCCAAGAATGGCAAAGATTGGTGGCAGCATAAATCAGAAGGCATCTGTAGTCTGCACTATATTTAGATGGATAGATACTGTAGAATTAAGTGCTACATAAATATAAAAATTCAGTAGAGAAAAATACTGTAAAATGTTAAGACAAGATGCCATAGACACAGATTCAGCAGGTAGAGATAGCTCTACAGATTCATACTGTTGAAGAATAGACAGTTCGATAGTTGGATAAATTTTAATTTTTTTTTAGCATTTATGAAACATGTTCCATCAGAGTGCTTTACAACAAATTAAAACAGGTATGACAAGTCCCTTTTCAAAAATCTTATTTTCAAAGTGGGTACCAGAGGCAAGAGAAAGAAAGTGAGTTGTCCAAGGTCACAAGAAATGCCAAGGGAAGAAGCATTATTCAAATCCTAGTTTTCAGGTTCCTAAGTATTCATAGCTCTAAAAATTCTCCTGCCTAAAAATGTTAGCTAATACCAACTTTTCTTTTTTTTTTTTTTTTGAAACATAAGCCCTCCCAGGATTTGGGCTGGCAAACTTTGGACTTCTTGGCAGTGCCTCCAACACGAATGAATCGGTGTATGATGAATATATGAAAGGATAAATGATGGATAATAGGTTAAATGTTGACTAAGTGGTTGGCTGTGTAAATGATGGATTTATGGATGTATAAATGATAGATTGATTGGTAAACTGATTATTATGAGAAGCCATTTCTGATTTGTAGATGATCGTTAGATGGTGGATGGAAGAATAACAGGCAGATTGGTGTTACATGGATGGATATTTAATGGATTAATGGAGAGACTAATTAGGGATGAACTTGTTCTGATTTGTTGTGAGTTACCCTTAAACGCTGCAGTATTCAATATGTATTGGGTTTCTTCTCCATCCTAGCACAGCTAAGGTAAAATCTGAACTTGTTCCACTCAGCTCACCAAAATCTCCCTATCCCAGCTGAATTTCTGATTCCTGTTCCTGCTTTTTCCCATCACACCAGGATGTAATTTAGCTTACTACTTGCTGTTCATGCTGTTAGATCGTCGTCCAAAGGAATAACGTAAATCAGGAGTAAGATGCTTAACTCCCAAACCGTTGTCTAGTGTTGACTTAAAAATATCGAATGATGATGATGCACATGTAATCTTGCTTGGCAGAATAAATTACCTAGCCCTATCGGTTCTTCCTTAGCATTAGTTGCTTTTTTCCTCTGTATAACCTTAACTGAGATTATTTGATCTTTCCCTTGTTGGCCAATGGAAACATGTCTCTTTTGACTGTGGTGCTGCATAATCTCCTCAGCTGTAATCATGTGGAAACATGGTATGATTTTCATCTTGCTTCTTGTGGTCGCCTCCTGTGTCCTCGCTAAAGACCCCGACCAGAAAGATACTTCCAAGAAGAATACGTTCCCCCTCACTCTCTCCAGAGGTAAAGCAAGCTTTTCTTTAGAAGCTAAACCTTAAAGGATGTGTGGGTGACTGTGGTTCCCTGATGAGAGTCAGATAGGAAGGAGGAGGAAAGAGCAGGCTGTGCATGTTGGTAACTTTATGAGAATCAGAGGGGAAGAGGTAGGAAGACGGGGGCAATACATGATGGGTCCCTGATGTACCAGATGGCGGAGACTTAAGAAATAACTGTGTAGGGGAAAGATCAGCAAATAGAAGATGGACCTCTGTTCTTAATTTAATCTGATCAACTGTAACATCTAATACAGTAGTTTTATCTTACTATTTCCCATAATGGTAACTGATCCTTCACCTTTAGGATGGGGGGATAACCTGTACTGGATCCAAACCTATGAAGAAGCCTTGTACAAGACCAAAACCACGTAAGTGATGGATTTAGGTTTTTGCCATTTTTAGGCACTGTTGGTGCTATCGCTTCCCCTCCCCGCTAGTTGAAGACAAGAAATGAAATGAGGAAGAGGTGAGAGAACTAGGGATGGGGGAGGATAGTGAGAAGCAGAAAGGACTGGGGATTGAGAGAGATGGGGGAATGAGGACCAGGGATGGGAAGGATAAGAGATGGGGAAGATCGAGGAAGAGGGAGGCAAGATAAAAGGAGGATCAGAAATATGGTATGGGGGAAGAGAAGGGAGAGGGAAGAGAGAGGTGTCTCTACCCTACTTTGTTCTAGCTCCCCCTTACATTCCCATCCTCCTCTAACATCTCATTTAATCTAGCAAACACACACTGGTGTCAATCTCTTCTCTCTCTCACACACTGATCCCTCCCACCATTTTCATCTCTCACACACAAACATATACCCCCTAGTTAATCCCCTCTCATCACCCAGTCCTTCCTCCCCTCTAATAATTTTCCCTTCAGCCCCTCCTAACTTCATTTCTTTCTCTGCCCCTCCTTCACTACATGTTAATCCCTCTCTCTCCACTCCCTCTCCCATGATATCCCTCTTCTCACATACTTCTATCACCATTACTGATCTGGCCCAGCAGGAAAAAGGCAACAACAATGATGACTTCTACAGTAGCAGTCTCCAAACATGATCCTCAAGAGCAGCAACCCAGTCTGGTTTTCAGGATTTTCACAATGAATATGCATGAGATCTATTTGCAGAGAGCGCAGGCAGTGAATGCAAACAGATCTCAAACATATTCATTGTGGCAATCCTGAAAACCAATGACTGGGTTGTGGCCCTTGAGGACTGTATTTGGGGGACATCTGTCTTACAGCATCTTCCTCTGCTGCGTGGAGCTTAACCCTAAGCAAAGGACAGTACATGGCATAAGGGAGGGGTTGGATTGGGAATCAGTGTGTTGTGTTCGTGAACCCTTAGGCCAGGGGTCAGGAACCTTTTTGGCTGAGAGAGCCATAAACGCCACATATTTTAAAATGTAATTCCATGAGAGCCATACAATATGTTTAAAACTAAATACAAGTAAATATGTGCATTTTATGTAAGATCACACTCTTAATGTACAATAAGTCTCTGAAAATATTACACCAGGCCTTAAGACACCAATACATCTCCTATTAGGAAAACGGACCAAGTCAGGCTGCTATAGAGTCCTACACAGAAACAACACGCCAGCAGAAAACCTCACCTGAATCACGTGCTGTCTCTCACCTAACATAGAATAAAGAGACCAAAACGCATAACAAGAAGCATGCAGAAAAAACTGAATTGGAAACTGCAACAAGCCAGAGTCTCTGTATGCAGTGTAACAAAGGAAAAAAGAAACATCACCCATCCTTATAAAACAAATCAAGAAATATAAAATCATCAGCAGTAAAACTGTACTAACAAAAAGAACATATTTCGAAACAGCTGATGAGTGGAATATCCAATAATTAAAAACTCATATAAAACATTTCCAGATACCAACAAAATATTTCAAAATAGCAGACACAAAGATCCAGTAATGAAAAATAATAAGGATACAAAAATGTTTTTGCTCTGCATACCTGGGAACGTTTGATATCCAGGTGTCCTGAGATTGTTCTGAATTAGCAGGAGGCGGGGTGGTTTGCTTGGAACTTTCTCCTCTCTCAGTCACATACCAGCACTCTCTCTCACACTGGCTCTCAATGACACACCTATACACACATGCTCTCAGTACTCACATATACACATGTTTTTTCTCTCTCACTTATATAGGCTCTTAATTACACATTTACACACATGCTGTCTATCTTTTCACGCTTACACACACACACAGGCTTTCAATCACATAAATACATGCTGTCTTTTTCTCTCACACACAGACTCTCATTCACATGCTTACAAACATGTCCTCTCTTTCTCTCATTTACACACAGACTCTCAATCACATACTCACATGCTCCCTCACCTAAATCAGCTCTCAATCACACACAGACACACATGGTCTCTCTCTCTCATTGAAACACAGGCTCTCAATCACATACTCCATCACCTAAACCAGCTCTCAATCACACACAGACACACATGATCTCTCTCTTACTTATACACACAGGCTCTTAATCATACATACACATGATTTCTCTCACACACAAAGGATCTCAATCATACACACATACTCTTTCACACAAACAGGTTTTCAATCACAAACTTACATATACAGGTTCTCAGTCATACACTTACATTCATGCTCTCTCTCTCACAGGCAGGCTCTCAATCACAGTCATACTCTCTTTCACATGTACAGGCTCTCAATCATTCACATACATGCAATCTCTCACTCACACACACAGGATCTCAAACACACATGCTTGCTCGCTCATTCACTCTCTCTCTCCCCCACCCCCACCCCGGGAACTCGCGGCAGCAGCCTCCTCCCAACGCTAACCTCCTTCATTTTCAGCCCTCGCAAAGGCGGAGTCCCATCGGTCGCGGTTGAAACTCTTCATTTTCCTCTGAGCCGCGCTGCAGTCTTCTTCCCGTCGGACATTAGCGTGGCCTCTTCTTCCCGCGCAGGCACCCGATGCTCACCACTTCCTCTTCCGGGCCGCGGGAAGAAGAGAGCGCACCGGCGTGCTCTCTTCTTCCCGCGGCCCGGTAGAGGAAGTGGTGAGCATCGGGTGCCTGCGCGGGAAGACTCCCGCGCAGGCACCCGATGACTCCCGCGCAGGCACCCGGCTGACTCCAGTCGTGCCGCTGACTCTCTCTTCTCCTTCCCGCCGCGGCCCGGAAGAGGAAGTGGTGAGCATCGGGTGCCTGCGCGGAAGAAGAGACCACGCTAGTGTGGTCTCTTCTTCCCGCGCAGGCACCCGATGCTCTCCACTTCCTCTTCCGGGCCGCGGGGGGGAGGAGAAGAGAGCACGCCGGTGCCGCTGACTCCAGCTGTCCTGCCGCGTTCCGCCCGGGCTGACAGCATTTTAAGCCCGGGCGGCGGAGGACCGGGGAACAGCTGGGTCAGCGGGGAACCGCGAAGTGTGGCGACACTTGTCCGCGAGCCAGATGCAGCCCTCAAAAGAGCCATATCTGGCTCGCGAGCCATGGGTTCCCGACCCCTGCCTTAGGCCAAGGCAGGGTTGACACAACCTGCAGGGAGGAGATCTGCAGGTCCCCACTGTTGGCAGGCAGACCTGGGCGATGCAAATGCCCAGCTGGAGCTTAGCCTTTACCAGCCCACATTTCCCTCGGGTTGAGCCTTTGGGTGCCAGGACCAGCAGGTCTTAGATGGAGGCCTCGGATGATAGCAGAGAGATCATTCAAGGTAGCTGGGTCAGAGTAGACGAAGGTCAGGTATATCCGGTGGCCGGCAGTGGTCAGTGGCAGGCGGCGGTCAAGCGTATCCAGAAGTCAAGCTGAGGTCAATACCAGGCATTTGTCCAAAAGGACTGGCGGGATGGATAGGCAGGGCAGGAAGGCGAGGAGAAGAACAGGCTGGCAATGTGGGAGAAGTGGAAGAACTGAAGACAAGATGCTGGAACTGAGGACAAGGAACCCTGGGACAGGAAGCAAGATGCTGGAGCAACAAGCACTAATACTGGAGTAGGGAGACCTGTTACTGAGGCAGTGTGGAAGAGAGAGCAAAGGCCTTTTATAGGCTTGAGCCTGTGAGGTCATCAATGGGCACCACAGGGGATTTCCCGCCGCGGGCCCTTTAAGTATCATGACGGGAGGGAAAGCCTTGGTGGCAGGCGGCAGCGTCCTGCCACAAAGCACATCAGAGGAATCTTGCCTCGTCGAAGCGCAGTGTCCCGCCAGGCAGGTGAATGAGGGAGCTCAGCAGCGTCGAGAGCTGATGGAAGTGGCCCAGACTGGGAGGTGAGTGTAGCGGTTCATGGGAGAAGCCTGAGGACCGCCAAGCATAACACAGAGTAGCTGCTCACTTTTCTGTCTGCTCCAGAAACGCCTTCCCCTCCTGTTCCTTGAAAAGTGAGGGAGGAGGGGTGGGGGTGGATTAGAGAGCAGAGCCGTGTTTTTTTGCTCTCTGTTCCCTCCAGCTTCGCTTCCACCCCTCTTCTCCCTCCCCACCAGGAGGCAAGGGGGTAAGACTAAAGGGACCAAAGAAGCTGCTTGGGAGGGAAAGAGCTGGAGCAGAAATCAGAGGGCTGTTTTCTGCTAAATGAGATTCAGCTCAGCTGAGAGGCAGCAAATCTTCAATGTCACCTCTCCCCCACCTCCCAAGTTTTCCACCGCCCTAGACACAAGCCTGGTGTGCCTGTTGGTGAATCCAGATCTGATCATTAGCTCATGCTAGCCTGTAATCTTAGGTGACAAATGCAGTAGCAGGCATACCATCTAAGAAATGTTGATGAGGGTAGTACCAGGGTCTGAATAGCACTGTGTATAGCAAAACCAAGGGACATCCAAAGGAGTTTCAACATCTCAACATAATTTTCAAGTGCTTTCAGAACTTTTATTAGAGATTTGGATGCACTGAATTGATTATCAGGAGACTTCAGCAAAATGAGAATCAGTTACATCGACCCACCACGGGGCTCACGACTAGCCTCTCTTACCTCCTGTGCCGTCCTGCCGGGGACGCTACTCGGCTCCGTGGCGGGGCGGGGGGAGTGCTCCCAGCGCTGCCCTCTCCTTTCCGGCCCTGCCTGTTGTCGGGAGGCCTCTACTCGCGGCGGAGACGCCACCGCTGGCTCCTTGTTCTTGGTCCTCCAGGCGACCATTGCTACGCCTGACCTCGTCTCACTCAACCAGCTCCGCCTGCCAACGGTGGGGACCTGAGGGGCTCAACCCTTCTGGTAGCGTCAACCCCGCTTTGGCCCAGGGGTCCACAAAACCCACAAATCATAACTTTTTGGCACTCAGAATGCTAGGGACTTTGATAAGATCTTTCCATGACATCATTAAGTTCCTTCTGAAGGTCCCAGTATTATACAGAGCAGGGCCATGACCTCAGCAACACAAGGAGTCTCCATATGGGTCATCAAATTTTCTGTTTCTCTGTACATTTCGGCATAACACACATTGATTTAGTACATTTCAACATAGCTCTCTATGGCTTAATATGAATGAAAGCATGCCTCATTGTCATTCCATAAGAAATAGTGTGACTTACTAAGGGTGGGTTTGGGTTGACATAGCTGAATCAGACAAGATGAAGAAGAACTTGGTATGACTCAGCATAATGCAGTATCACTCAGTAAAGCTCAGGGATCAGTATGACCCAGTATGTCTCAGTATCATCCTACATACTCAAGATCACTTAGTAAGGTACAGTATGACTTCATATCACACAGTATGTCTCCATAGGGCCTGGTATAGTTCAGTGTGACTCAATTGAACCCTACTTTCCCAGTAGGTTCAATATGAGCTAATAGGGCAAAGTTGGGCTCAATATGATTTGATATCACTTGGTATGAGCTTATCCAAACCACTATTACTTAGTAGAGTTTGTAGAATCCAGTAGGGCTCAGCATGCCCATGACTTAATATTATTAACTATGACTCAGCACTCATTATTATCCAGTGTCATCCAGCAGGGCTCCGTAGGGCTCTTTAGTACTCAGTATGCCCTGATATCACTCAGCATGAATCAATAGGATACAGTACAATTCAGTGTAGGTTATTATAACTCAGTATCAACTAGTAGGATGCATTTTGACTCAAGGCCCAGTAGGTCTCAGTAGCATTCAGCATGACTCAGTATGATCCAGAAGAACCCAGCAGGACTCAGCATAGTTTTGTACCACTTAGTAGGACTCAGTAGGGGCCCTTATTACTCATTGCGACTGAGAAAACTTTTATGACTTCACAAGGAATTTTATAGGAAAACTGTGTATGCTACTGTTTAAATTATTTATTTTTTTAAATTTTGCTGGAATATGATATGCCACATTTAAACCAGTTTAGTGGTAAAACCACACAGTCATTTCAGGGAACATAATTCCATGGAGTTTCAGTGACTCACAACCGCCTCTCACAACATTGGTGGTTTCAGGAATTTCCAGTGCTTTTGAAAGCAAATGATTCACATGAATATCTCTCATCTCTTTCCCAGTAACAAGCCGCTGATGGTGATCCACCACTTGGAAGAGTGCCCACACAGCCAGGGTAAGAAGGTTTAATTCGTAGGACTCGCAAAATGGGTATTTTAAATGATGAAGGTCATGCACAGTGACTGGAAGTGCAGGTACCAAAGAGAGAGCTTTGAAAATTGTGGATGCCGATTCATTTAGCCTAGAAACACAGGGGCCAATATTCAAATGATTTACCCAGCTAAAATCTAACCTGTTAAATATTTGGCCCCTCTCACTGGCTACATTTGTGCAAGTAAAACTGCAAGCTGCACAAAACTAGGGGCCAGCTGGAGGCGCTCCAGAGGTGGGTTTTTCAAGTTTAGCCAGTTAGCATGATTTTCAGCGCTCACTGGATACATTCATCCGCACAAGTCCAGCTGCACAATTAGAATCGTAGAACATGATAGCATATGACTGCTTAAGCAGTCTGTCCATCCACACCTCCTGCTCAGCTTTCCAATCCCACAAAGATGTCCTGCATTTCTCCCATGCTTTCATGAATTTAGATACTGTCCTTGTTTCTACCACCTCCACTGGGAGATTGTGCCAATCATCCACCACCCTTTTTTTAGACATATTTCTAGATTACTCCTGAGTCTACTCCCTTTTTCCCTCAGATCTTTAGCAGATAGATTTAGCTGGATATTCAACTACAAAATTACCTGGATATATGTGGTAAAACATCTGACTGAAGATAACTGGTTACATTTAGTCTCAAATGAGGCTTTGAATATCAACCTCATAGAAGCAGATGGCGGAGGAATACTTCTCCAGGCATATCCTGTCAGCTCATTTTCCTCTCCTGTTGCAATATCACAGAACTTGTGTGATCTCCAGCTTTTATCCTTACTCCCCCACCTACTCTCATCACTTTCTTGAGTCCCTGCACTTTCCAAGCTTGTTTTATTGCAGGGAGATCCTATCAGGAGCTGACCTTCTCTCATTGAGAACTCAACACAGAGCAGTAGGCTCCCTTTCTGAGGATTTGGTCATGGCAGGATTATCAGATAAGTCCATGCCAGCAGGGAGAGCCAGGCCTGAATTTGCTCACATTACCTCTATGGACTTGCATCTATTACTTTTTTATTTTTTTTAAAGACATTGGAACTACAAGTCTATAGATGCAATGAGGGTAAAAGCAGAACTGGTCCAGTTTGTCCTCGATGGCCTGGAGCTATTTGCTGAGTCTGTAACATGCTGCAGACCGAGACAATTCCAGCCACTTGAGTAAGCACTCCTAAAATGAATCTAATGGGTTACTGTTGTTACTGGAGGAGGGGGGTTCAGATTTGCTGAGATTGCAGTTAGTAAGTGCAGAGCTAAGCATTTGCTCAGATAAACTTATTAGGGGTCATGAAAAAAATGTTTAAATTGAGGTACAAAGGTAGAAATTCTGCAAGCTTTTTCATCTTTCCCTGTCTCACCACAAACAACCTCATCATATGCATGATCTGAAGAAAGCTGAACTCATAGAAACATTATGCTATGACAGTAGATAAAGACCTTTAGACTAATTGAATCCCTGCTTATTCTTCCTACTGCAGTACCTCAAGCCTAAATAATCTTTTGCTTTACTCCTTACTTTGCCACCTTTGAAGATCCTCTGTGCTTGTCCCAAGCTATATCCCTCACTTCCTTATTACCGAGGATTCTCTGTGCCTGTCTCAGGCTTAATCCCTTACTTTCCTATCATTGAGGATCTTCTCTGACTGCCCCATGCTTTTCTTCTTGTTTCACCAGTTCCTAGGATCTTTTGTACCTGATCCAGTCTTCAACCCTTGCTTCCCCAATACTTAGAATTATCTGTACCTGCCCCGGCTTTACCACCTGCTTGCCCAGTGCTCACGATCCTGTTGCCTTTCCAAGGTTTTCTTGAATTCTGATACCACCTTTACTTTCAGCACCTGTACTGGGAGTCTGTTCCATGCATCCACCACCAAATTAGTGGACTTCTTTTTGCCAATATTAAACCAGGATGTAGTTAGCATTTTATTCATGAGAGATACCCCTTCATTACATCTTGCCCTGTATGACCGGCATTAATCTGTAAAACTACAGAGTTTGAGAATTATATCTCTTTTGATATCTTGTTTTATTTTATTTTTTTAGCTCTGAAGAAGGTATTTTCTGAAAACAAGGAAATTCAGAAACTGGCAGAAGAGTTTGTAATGATAAATTTTATAGTAAGTGAAATGTGTCCAACGATTCCAAGAATATAAGTATTATTTTTCTCTCTTGCCATGCTGTTTTTTTAATTTAAATAGATATATATGTATGGATAGATGGGTGGGTGGATAAATAAATAGGCAGATTGCTTTGTAAGAAAAAGTGAGTTAAAAATAAATTCTGATTTGATTTGAGGTAGCTCCCTGTACGTACCAGGATCAGTCCAGACTGCTGGGTTATGCCTCCCCTCCAGCAGATGGAGTCAGAGAGAAAACTGAAAGCACCCCCTAGATATACTGGTGTGCCACCTGCAATCCTTCAGTATTTCCTCTGACTCCAGCAGATTGAGAGGCATAACCTGCGGTCCTGTCTGTCCTGACTAAAAACATTTCAGGTGTTCTTTATTATTATGCTGACTAGATCAACTGGTTTCCTTCTTTCTTTCTTTCTTAGTTAAAAAGTGAATTATTAATTGGTTTTGTCATCTGTGGTTTTTGATTACTGGTTGTTCTGTTTGGTCAAGCGCAGCGTAAAGGCAGGCGTTGAGAGCACTGCTCTCACTGATTTCCCGGATTTAGTGTGTCCCTTTTGGTCCTGGGGGAGAGCTTACCGGTGGGCCGGTCACCCTCCCCCCCCCCCCATTATGATTATACTGGAGTTTTTACTCTGAAGGGGGCTTTTCTTTTTGTTTGTTAAAAAAAAAAAAAGACAGAAAATTATTAATTGGGTTTCACATATGTGAGGGACACTTAAGTCCTGTTGGTAGCAGGCAGTGCTCTGACTTTCAGCCCCAGCCTGCCGCGCTTGTTATACACTGACCAGGGACTCCGGAGGGGGTGGCCGATTTCACCCAGCGTTACTCATTTTTGGCACGCTTTTCTTTACTGCCTCTGGATGCCGCGTTCTTCGGCCTGCACGGCCTGCGGGAGGGTGGGGGCGCGACTCTCCCGAGAGGGTCTCTGCTCCCGCTGCATTCCCGGGGGCGAGGGACCCTCGGGGGCCGAGCGCTGCCCGCAGCGGCCCGTCTGTGTCCTCTTCGGCGCGGCTGGGGAGGCTGTCGGCGGCTCGATCGTCGGCCCTGCCTCCCAGTGAAAGTGAGCCGGCGGCCATCTTTGACACGCGGCAGCCGTCCGATTCAGTGTCGGAAGAGGAGGATTCTACTCCTCTCTCACCGCCTGCTTTAAGCCCACGCAGTGGCTCCGACTTGGAAGCTCCTCGAGCCCCTCCCCCTCCGGCACGACCCGCGGGGGGCTCATTTAAACGGCCAGCACCTTTTTCTTCAAAATTTGTGCTTTTAATGCACAGGGCTTTTTTAGAGGCAGAGGCAGGTTGGGAACCAGATGAACCCCCCCCCCGGCAAAGGTTCCTAAGGTGGCTCCTCCTCAGGAGAAGACCGGGGCTCAGGAAAAGGCCAGGGCTCCAGAGAAAGCCGGAGCTCATTCACTGGGGGGTACTGGTGGTCCGGCGGACCCGGATCTCAGGGGTCTCTCGATGGGGTCTCTCGATGGGGACGACCCCCTGATTTTGCGCCTGTTTGGTAAGGATGAGCTTAACTTTTTGATCCTTCATGTTTTGAAGGAGTTAGAAATCCCGGCGCCGCAGCAGGAGACGGATACTTCCACGGGGGATGTAGCGATGGCGGGTCTGAGGGCCCCTCCACAAACCTTTCCTTTACATCCCAAGGTGTTACAGATCGTCTCTAAGGAATGGGACGTTCCGGAAGCATCCTTGTGCGTTAGCAGGGCGATGAATAAGTTATATCCCCTGCCTTCGGAGTCTTTGGAGATCCTCAAGGTCCCTTCGGTGGATTCGGCAGTCACAGCTGTGGTTAAGCATATTACCATTCCCATCACGGGAGGGGTAGCCTTGAAAGATCTCCAGGACCGAAAGTTAGAGATCTTATTGAAGCGCATCTTTGAGATAGCGGCATTAGGAATCCGGGCAGCGGCTTGTAGCAGTCTGGTCCAGAGGGCCACTCTCCGCTGGATTCAACAATTACTTACCACACAGGAGCTTCCGCCGGACGAAGCAGAACAGGCCAACTGTGTGGAAGCGGCAGTCGCTTACACTGCGGACGCCTTGTATGATTTGCTGCGCACCTCGGCCCGCACTATGTCATCGGCGGTTGCTGCTAGGCGTTTACTTTGGCTCCGTCGTTGGTCGGCAGATGCCTCTTCCAAATTGCGTCTAGCCTCCTTTCCCTTCAAGGGGAAGTTGTTTGGTGAGGAGTTGGATTAACTCATCAAAGACTTGGGAGATAATAAAGTGTATAAGTTGCCGGAGGACAAGCCCCGTCAATTTCGTTCCTTCGGAAATTCACGGACTCGGTTTCGAGGGCAACGCCGGTTTCGCATGGGAAAGGGAGGTCCCTTTCCCCAGAAACAGCAGGGGCCCAGGTCTCAACCTTGGACTCCTTCCTTTCGAGGCAGGCGGCCTCAGCGATTGGGATCCTCGCAGAATTTTGCCGCCGGTAAACCTTCGCAATGAAGGCGCGCAGGCCCATTCCTCTTTTCCGCGCATCGGAGGTCGGTTGTCCCTGTTTTGGGAGGAATGGGTCAAGATCACTTCAGACCAGTGGGTCCTCGACGTTGTTCATTACGGTTACGAGTTGGAGTTTGCTCGGCCCCTCCGGGACCTTTTTATGATATCTCCTTGCGGTCCTCGGGAAAAGCAACTGGTTATAGCCCAAACTGTGGACTGGTTACAGACCCTGGGGGCGGTGTTGCCCGTTCCACCGGCCGAGACCAGGACGGGCCGGTATTCCATTTACTTCGTAGTCCCAAAGAAGGAAGGCACGTTCCAGCCAATTTTGGATTTGAAACGAGTAAACAAGGCTTTGCGCGTTCCTCGGTTTCGCATGGAGACACTACGGTCTGTTATTGCGGCCGTCCACAAGGGAGAATTTTTGGCTTCTTTGGATCTAGCCGAGGCGTATCTTCACATTGGAATCAGGGAACGTCATCAGAGGTACCTGAGGTTCATGGTGTTGGGGGAACACTTCCAGTTTTGCACCCTCCCGTTCGGGTTGGCCACGGCTCCGAGGGTGTTTACCAAAGTTCTCGTAGTAGTCGCAACTTTTCTGCGCCGTCAAGGAATACTGGTGCATCCCTACCTCGATGATTGGCTCATCCGGGCGAAGTCGGAGGACTTGTGCAGGCGGGCGGTTCAGTTGGTAGTGAATCAACTTCAGTCGCTAGGTTGGGTAGTCAACTTTGCAAAGAGCCAGCTGGTTCCGAGTCAGCATTTGGAGTTTTTGGGAGCCCGATTCGATACCTTGGTGGGCAAGGTATTCCTGACTCAGCAGAGAATGGAAAACCTGATGGTTGAGGTGCAGAACCTACTGGATCTCTCGTTACCTACGGCCTGGGATTATTTGCAAGTCATTGGGCATATGGTTTCTACGCTGGAGATGGTGCCATGGGCTTTTGCGCATATGCGTCCTTTGCAAACGGCTCTTCTTTCTCGCTGGGACCAGAGGTCCGAGGATTACAGCTTGGAGTTGCCACTGATGGAGCCGGCACGGTCAAGCCTAGCATGGTGGTTGATCCCGGACCATCTTTTGCAGGGAGTGGACCTAGATCCTCCTCCGTGGGTTGTCGTGACAACGGATGCCAGTCTGTCAGGCTGGGGAGCGGTCTGTCAATCCAGAGCGGTGCAGGGGACGTGGACTCCTCGCCAAGCCTCTTGGTCCATCAACCGTCTGGAGACCAGAGCGGTACATCTAGCCTTGCGCCACCTTCTCCCGATGGTGCAAGGTCAGGCGGTATGAATTCTGTCGGACAACGCGACCACGGTAGCATATATAAATCGCCAGGGCGGCACAAGAAGTCGACCGGTGGCGGCTGAAGCGTCGTTGTTAATGGCCTGGGCGGAGCGTCATCTATCCCGCATTGCGGCCAACCACATTGCAGGTGTAGACTACATTCAGGCGGATTTTCTCAGTCGACAACACTTGGATCCCGGAGAGTGGGAGCTATCGACCGAGGCGATGAGTCTCATCACCCTGCGTTGGGGGGTTCTGCGTCTGGACCTGATGGCGACTCGGCTAAATGCAAAGGCAGCGCGTTTCTTCAGCCGAAGGCGAGAACACAGATCGGAAGGAGTAGATGCACTCGTGCTTCCATGGCCTCGTCACATCCTCCTCTATGTGTTTCCTCCGTGGCCCCTAGTAGGCAAGGTGTTAAGGCGCATAGAATCCCATCACGGTCGGGTGATTCTAGTGGCCGAGATGGCCATGGTTTGCGGATCTCGTCAATCTCGCAATGGACGGGCCCTTACGTCTGGGTCATCTTCCGAACCTCCTTCGACAGGGGCCGGTATTTTTCGATCTGGCGGATCGCTTTTGTCTGGCGGCTTGGCTTATGAGAGGAGGCAGTTGAGGAAGAAAGGATACTCAGAACCTGTCATTTCCACACTTCTTCGGGCGCGTAGGCCCTCGACTACGCTTACTTACGCCAGAGTGTGGAAAGTGTTTGACTCCTGGTGCGGTGCCTCTGAAATATCGCCACGTCGGGCTTCTGTAGGTCATATCCTTACGTTTTTGCAGGATGGATTGAAGAAGGGTTTGGCCTACAGTTCTCTGAGGGTTCAGGTGGCGGCTCTGGGTTGTTTGAGGGGCAAGGTTGAAGGGTCCTCTCTCGCATGTCACCCAGATGTAGCCCGCTTTTTACGTGGCGTTCGGAACTTGCGTCCTCCTCTGAGGGTTCCTTGTCCTTCTTGGAATTTGAACTTAGTTCTCAGAGGACTCAACGCGGCCCCCTTTGAGCCTCTTAGGCGGGCCTCCTTAAAGGATTTAACACTCAAGGCGGTGTTTCTAGTGGCCATCGCGTCCGCCCGTCGTGTATCGGAGCTACAGGCTCTTTCATGCAGAGAACCGTTCTTGCATATTTCGGAGTCCGGTGTGTCTTTGCTTACAGTACCTTCCTTCTTGCCTAAAGTGGTATCGGCTTTTCATGTTAATGAGACGGTGGAATTGCCTTCTTTCTTGGCGACAGAGCTAAACTCTTCTCAAGGTTCAGATTTGAGGCGGTTGGATGTCCGTCGAGTACTCCTGAGATATTTGGAGGTCACCAATGACTTTCGGAGGTCGGATCACCTGTTTGTTTTGTGGCAGGGCCCCAAGAAGGGGCTGCAGGCGTCCAAGGCAACTATTGCCCGTTGGTTGAAGAGCTCGATAGTATCCACGTACATTGGTTGTGGTAAGTCGGTTCCTGACAAGCTCAAGGCCCATTCCCTGCATTCTCAGGCGACTTTGTGGGCGGAAAGTCAGCTGGTTTCTAGCCAAGAGATTTGCAGGGCGGCCACGTGGAAGTCGTTGCATACCTTCGCTCGACATTATCGGCTTGATGTTCGCTGGCCATCAGCTGACTCTTTTGGAAGCAGTGTAATTCGAGCGGGACTCTCTGGGTCCCACCCCATTTAAGGCGGCTCGGGTACATCCCAGCAGTCTGGACTGATCCTGGTACGTACAGGGAAAGGAAAATTAGGTTCTTACCTGATAATTTTTGTTCCTGTAGTACCAAGGATCAGTCCAGACGCCCGCCCGAGATTGTGGTTCAGGAGAGTCCGCTCGAACTCCTTTTTTACCAGTTTTTTCGCTATCTAAGGTATCCGGTATTTTGATCCGGTAAGTGGTTACCCATTTCCTTTCAGGTTGGGTTTGGTTATTTATTTGCAGAATGTTAATACATAATTTTAAAGATTTTTACTACTTGATCTAGTCAGTTGCCATAGTTAATGATTGGCTTCTTTAGCGGATGGGTTTTATTACATTCCTTCTGTTTTGATATCGATTATACTAAAGGATTGCAGGTGGCACACCAGTATATCTAGGGGGTGCTTTCAGTTTCTGACTCCATCTGCTGGAGGGGAGGCATAACCCAGCAGTCTGGACTGATCCTTGGTACTACAGGAACGAAAATTATCAGGTAAGAACCTAATTTTCCTATGTATAAATGGATCGGTAGATAGGTCAGTGGTTGGATAGAGTGTAGATGAATTAAAAGATGATTAGCTGGATGGGTAGATGCATAGATGGATGGATTGTTGATAGTTGAATGGATAGCTTAATTTAAGTTCATTTTCAGCTGCAGTCTAGTTAGCTAATTTGCCACTGAAAATTAGGTAGATTTTGGGTTGCAAAATATGTGCTCAAGAGGTAGCTGGCTAAACTTAGCTAGCACTAAAAATCAGTACTAGACAAGTAAGTCATCTTCCTATACTGAGTCTATTCCAGGGCTGCCTAGTTTGAGGAACTAAATCTAGCCTCCTAGTTTTACTGAGTTAAATTTAGTTGCTCGGTGGAGTGAGATTTTCATCCTCTGGGTTCTAACTTGCCAATTCCTGAATTAGCTGACTATATCCTGCTAAAAATTGGCTCTCTAGATTATAGAATATGGATGGGTAGATGGATAGATAGAGAGGCAAATGACTGACTGGACATATTTATGGATAAAAGTTGGATAGGTAGAAAGATAAATAGATGAATGATGGACTGATTGGATGGTTAATAGATGATAGATGATAAATAGATGTTTGGATGACTGGAGGCACATATATGGACAGAATTTTGATGGGATAATGGATAAATGAATGATGGTGTATAGATGAATGGATGATGAATAATGAAGGAATAGATTAATGGGTAGGTGTAAGTTGGATAGATATATAGATGCCGGAAAATGGATAGATAAACAACTGGATAGGAGTTGGACTGATTGGATAAACAGATGAATGAAGGATAGATGGATGATGGATAAATAGAAGAGTAGACAAATTGATGGGTGGATGGTTGGAAAAATAGATGCTAGATGGATGGAGAATGGTTAGATAGATTGATGGATGTATAGATGGGATTGCTGGCTGATAGAAGATGGATGGCTGGATGAATGGATAGATGAATGACTTGAAAGGTGGATTGCAGGCTAGTGAATATAGTTGCATGGATCAATAGATAGTAAGTAGATCCTGTGAGACAGAGGAGCAGCCTAGTGGTTCGAGCAGCAGGCTATGAACCAGTGAAACTGGCATTCAAATACCACTGCCACTCTTTGTGACCTTGGGTAAGTCACTTTACCCTCCATTGTCTTAGGTACAAATAGACTGTAAGCCTGAGGTACAAATGGATTATAAGCCCTCTGGGGATAGGGAGGTACCTGAATGTATTCTGTTTTGAAGTGCCAAAAAGTAGACTATAAATAACATACTGTACAACACAGCTGTCATGCTATGCTCTACTATACAATAAGGAAGTTTTATTTTGCCTGTATTTGACATACTTTTTTAAAATTAGCTTTCTAGCAAAAAAAAAAAAACCAGCAGTCCTTCCTCACATTGAACCAATTTGGCCATAGCTTGAGCAGCCTGACTAGTACAGCCATTCAGGCTGCGGCTTCAGAGCACGCTATGGCTGGTCAAGATAAAAAGTATTACAGAACAGCAGTAAGAGTTGTGTGCACACAGCTGGTGTGATGCAAAGGTCACTGTGACATGTTCTCCATGGTCTTCTGCTTTTGGCTCTCATATCAGAACGTGTCCATTGTTTTCCAGACAATGGTGGGTGCAGGCTATGAAAGGCATGTAAGCTTGTCCTCAGCCAGCACACCCCCCAGATCCGGGCAATGTGAAGGTGTAATGGCGAGCTTCCATCGCTTGCTGCAAAGCCAGGGTGAGGCAGCTTAATTAACAAGGTTAACATCTTTCTCTTAGATGAGTCCCAAGACCCTTGGTGCACTTCTGCTGCCATTCAACCATGTTCAAGCAGCGACTCCTACAGCAAAGCCACTGAGAACTGCTGTGAAAGTGTGCTGTCTCTCTTTGCCTGTTTTGGCATTTCCTCTCTCACTTAATTATTTGTATTTAATTCTTTTATTCTCTCTCTTAATTGTTTTTCCCTGTACGTACCAGGATCAGTCCAGGACACCTGGGTTGTGACCCCGCACCAGTAGATGGAGACAGACTAAAACTTGTGGGCGGAGCTACATATGCTCCTGTGCCAGTCACAGCCCCTCAGTCTTACTCTGTCTCCAGTAGGTGGTGCAGGTGTAGTCACAGCCTCTAGGTGCCCTGAAGACTGTTGCTTATTTAGTCAGGGTTATATTATTTCTTTTGAGTCCAGTTTATTGTTAAGTTAATTTTGTTATACTATTTCTGGTTAGAATAGTTTAAAAAAAAAAAAAAAACTGTCCGTCCTTCCTCCCAGGGGGGTGGGAAGGTTCTGAGAGGACCATCCCCCCCTGGTTGAGGCCGCTGCTGAGGGTCGAGGACCCGAACTACCAAAGCAGCAGCGTCGGGGGTGACACCGGGGAGCCCGGTTCACTCACCCCCAACAGGAGCAGGAGCCCCAGGACCCTGGACAGCGGCAGGTTTGATTTAAAAAAAAAAAAAAAAAAAAAGTGTATTTTATTTTTCTTTGTTTTGAGCCGGCTCTCCGTTTTCTTTTTCGCCGGGGGGAAAAGGTCCTCGGTTCGTTGAAGGGAGGGGAGTTTTTCGGCGTTTTAAAGAAATTTTTCTTTTATCTTTTATTTTCTTCACGTTCCCGCCGTGACTGAAACGATGCCTCGCGGTACAATTTGCCGCGCTTGTGGCTCGGCGCGCGCGCGGTTTTCCCGTGAGGGAATCTGTTCCGCCTGTGTTCCGGGCGGGGAGGGACCGTCTAGAACAGGCAGGGGGGTCCGTTCCCGGTCGGTGCGGTCGCCGTCGCGCGCTCCCGCCGCGTCTGTCACCCCAGCTGATCCCTTCCCGCTCAGCGCCGGAGCGGCGGCCATCTTGGCTTCGGTTCAGGAAGTTAGGAGGGAACCTGCAGGGGATTCTACCGTGCCTCCCGCGTTGTCGCCTCAGCAACGGCCTTCGGGGGGGCTTCCATCGAAGGGGCTGAGTCCCCGGATGAGGATGGCAATGACACAGTCACCTCAGACTCGGAGTCCTCTTTTTCGGCGGATTTTGCCCTCCTGCTGCGCAAAGTTTTAAAATACAAGGGCCGCAGGCGCAAGGAGCTGCATTGCCACTCCAAAAAGGATACCCCGAGGAAGAAAAAATCCCGGGATGACCCTGCCACAGTAAAACGAACACCAAGAGGTGTCCCGCAAGATACAGATACAGACTCCACCTCACAAGATGAGGTGGATCCGCCCGATGAGCCCCTGAAGGGGGCCGATGGTGCGTCAGGGGACAATTCTGCCCAGTCGGGGCCGGGCAAACCTTCACAAGCTGGTGATGGGGACGACCCAAAGGTTGTACGCCTTTTCCGAAGGGACGAGCTGTCCCTGCTTATCCCGGCAATTCTCAACGAGTTAGGGCTTGAAGCCCCACCGACAGTCTCTCGCCCCGGAGCCACTATGGACCCAGTCCTGCTGGGACTCACTGGTCCAGCGGTAGCCTTCCCATTCCATTTTTCAGCGTCGGACATTTTGTTTCGGGAGTGGGACACTCCTGAGCTGGGACTGAAGGTAACCAAAGCAATGGATAAGCTCTACCCCCTACCGGAGGACGCACTTGAACTTCTTCGGCTTCCAAAGGTGGATTCAGCAGTGTCGGCGGTAACGAAACGTTCCACGATTCCGGTCACTGGAGCTACAGCCCTTAGAGACATACAGGACAGGAAGCTGGAGGTACAGCTCAAGAAGATCTTTGAGGTCTCAGCATTGGGCGTCCGGGCTGCTATCTGCAGCAACTATGCCATGCGGGCTAGTTTGCGATGGACCCAAGTTTTACAGGCCAATGAAGGTCTTTCTCCTGAAGAGGCCACACAGGCGGACCGCCTAGAGGCCGCCATTGCTTATGGTGCGGATGCTCTTTATGATCTACTACGTACTTCGGCTAGATCCATGGTCTCTGCTGTTTCGGCACGCCGCTTGCTTTGGCTTCGCAATTGGGCGGCTGATGGATCCTCCAAGGCTCACCTTGGAGCCCTGCCCTTCAAGGGAAAGTTGTTATTCGGTAAAGAATTGGATGATCTGATGCTTTCTCTTGGAGAGAACAGAGCTTTTAAACTCCCAGAAGACAGGTCCAGAACCCGGTCTTCTTATTCGGCCAGATCCCGGTTTCGAGGTAACAAGAGATCTCGTCCACAGAGGTCCTCGGGTCCGTCTTATCGCTCGACTTCTTCCCGGTCTTCTTCGTGGACACAGTCCTTTCGGGGGAAACGTTACGGCAGACAGGGAGGCACCCCGTCCAGCACGGGGCCCAAAGCCTCTCAATGAGATACGGCAGGTCCATTCCTTGCGGCAGCCGCAGGCCTCCGTTCCAAACGTAGGGGCGAGGTTGTCCTTGTTCTTCAAGGAATGGGCCAAAATAACGTCCGATCAGTGGGTCCTCAACGTCATAAGGCACGGTTACGCGTTAGATTTTGTACGGACTCCAGCAGACAAGTTCCTGATGTCGCCCTGCAAGTGCCCCAAAAAGACGACGGCAGTGCTAAGCACCCTCCGGCGCCTGGAAGATTTAGGAGCAATCGTCCCCGTTCCTCCCAATCAGCAAGGCACAGGTCGTTATTCCATTTACTTCATCGTGCCGAAGAAGGATGGCACGTCCCGACCAATTTTGGATCTCAAAGGAGTAAACAAATGTCTGCGTATTCCACACTTCAAGATGGAAACGATTCGGTCAGTGATTGCCTCGGTTCGTCCAGGCGAATTCATGGCCTCCTTAGACCTCACGGAGGCGTACCTCCACGTCGGAATTCAGCCGTCTTTCCAGAGGTTTCTCAGATTTTGCATCTTGGGCAGACACTACCAATTTCGGGCTCTTCCCTTCGGCCTCGCCACGGCTCCGAGAACATTTACAAAGGTGATGGTAGTGGTGGCGGCCCACCTTCGACGAGAGGGGTTCCTGATGCACCCCTACTTGGACGATTGGCTGATTCGGGCCAAGTCCGAGACCTCTTGCCGTCAGGCGGTAGCCAGAGTCCTCCAGTTGTTGCAGACCTTAGGTTGGGTTGTCAATCTCAACAAGAGTCAGCTTGTTCCTACCCAGTCCTTGGAATACCTGGGAGCTCTATTCGACACGAAGCAGGGCAAGGTATTTCTGTCCACGGATCGTGCACGCAAGCTTCAGTGTCAAGTGCGTCGATTATTAAGTCTTCAGCTGCCGCTGGTTCGCGATTATCTGACGGTTCTGGGATCTATGGCGTCCACACTGGCGTTGGTTCCTTGGGCTTTTGCTCATCTACGACCATTACAATATGCGTTGCTCTCCCGATGGAAGCCGGTGTCAGAAGAGTTCCACCTACCACTTCCACTCACGACTCAGGCGCGGGAGAGTCTTCACTGGTGGCTCGATCCGGTTCATCTCACTTGCGGAGTGTCTCTGTTGGTCCCCGACTGGACAGTGGTGACGACGGATGCCAGTCTCTCCGGTTGGGGAGCGGTCTGCCTAGACAAGTCGGTACAGGGCCGGTGGTCCTCCATCCAGTCGCAGTGGTCCATCAACCGTCTGGAAACCAGAGCGGTGCGCCTGGCTCTGCAAGCCTTCCTCCCGTTGGTCCAAGGGAAGGCGGTCCGTGTGTTGTCGGACAATGCAACAACAGTATCATACATCAATCGCCAAGGGGGGACAAGAAGTCCACTTGTGGCGGAAGAGGCAAAGCTTCTGATGAGCTGGGCAGAGCGCCATCTCAACTCCATAGCAGCGTCTCACATTGCCGGGGTCGACAATGTTCAGGCGGACTTCCTCAGTCGACACCATCTCGACCCCGGGGAATGGGAGCTGACGGACGATGCCTTTCGTCTCATTTGCGATCGGTGGGGGCTGCCCCACATGGACCTGATGGCCACGTGGCACAACGCGAAGGCTCCTCGGTTTTACAGTCGACGTCGAGAGCGAGGAGCCGAGGGCGTCGATGCGCTGGTTCTTCCTTGGCCAACCAACGTGTTGCTGTACGTATTCCCTCCGTGGCCAATGATAGGCAAGATCTTAAGGCGCATAGAGTTGCACCCGTCCAACGTGATCATGGTAGCACCGGAGTGGCCACGGCGCCCTTGGTTTGCGGATCTCGTTCAGCTGTCGGTGGATGCTCCCCTTCGGCTACAGGGGTTTCCGGGGCTCCTTCGTCAGGGCCCCGTTTGTTTGGAGGATGCGGATCACTTTTGTCTCGCGGCATGGCTTTTGAGAGGCAACGTCTAAAGAAAAAAGGCTATTCAGATGCGGTGATTGCCACGTTACTGCGGTCCAGAAAGCAGTCTACGTCCTTGGCTTATGTACGTGTCTGGGTAGTTTTTGAGGAGTGGTGTGTCAGCCGAGGGCTAGATCCCATTTCCGCTTCCGTCTCTGATATTCTGGCCTTTCTTCAGGCCGGCCTAGCCAAAGGGCTTTCATGTAGTACCCTTCGTGTACAGGTGGCAGCGATTGGTTGTTTGCGGGGTAAGGTTCGCGGTTCCTCTCTGGCCCTGCATCCCGATATCTCTCGTTTTCTTCGGGGGGCTAAACATCTTCGCCCACCACTACATCATCCATGTTCTTCCTGGAATCTTAATTGGGTCCTTTCTTCTTTGTCTGCGGCTCCGTTCGAACCCTTAAAACGGTCTACTCTTAAGGATCTTACTTTAAAGACCGTTTTCCTGGTTGCGATTACCTCGGCTCGGAGAGTCTTGGAATTACAGGCTTTGTCTTGTCGGGAGCCATTCCTGCGGATTTCAGATGCGGGAGTTTCCCTGCGGACGGTTCCGTCTTTTTTGCCAAAAGTGGTGTCACCGTTTCATTTGAACCAGTCTATTGAGCTCCCTGCTTTCGCAGGTGCTGAATACTCGGACCCGCAATGGAAAGAATTGCGGAAGTTGGATGTGCGGAGGGTCCTCCTCCGTTATCTAGAAGTCACTAACCCTTTCCGGGTGTCCGATCATCTCTTTGTTCTATTCTCGGGTCCAAAGAAAGGGGGCCCGGCTTCCAGGACGACAATCGCACGGTGGCTTAAAGAGGCCATCGGCTCAGCGTACGTGTTACGAGGGAAGCCTATCCCGAACGGTCTCAGGGCTCATTCGACAAGAGCTCATGCTGCGTCTTGGGCGGAATCTTCTCAGGTTTCGCCTCAAAAGATTTGTAGGGCAGCTACCTGGAAGTCCTTACATACCTTCATTAGACACTATCGGTTGGATGTTCAGGCTGCGGATTCTGGGGGTTTTGGAGAGAGGGTACTCCGAGCGGGACTCTCTTCTTCCCACCCTCGGTAATTTAGCTCTGGTACATCCCAGGTGTCCTGGACTGATCCTGGTACGTACAGGGAAAGGAAAATTAGTTTCTTACCTGATAATTTTCGTTCCTGTAGTACCAAGGATCAGTCCAGGATCCCGCCCGTACTGTTCTGAAGAAACGGAGAGTCCGCTCATTTCTTTGTTAACTATTCCGGTTATTGCTTCGTTCCCTCGTTTTGGGGGTCTTTGAATGGCTCCCTGTTAAGGTTAGTTATTTAGTTTGATTGTTCTCTTTTATTGTCTACTTTGACATTACGTATGACTGAGGGGCTGTGACTGGCACAGGAGGATATGTAGCTCCGCCCACAAAATTTAGTCTGTCTCCATCTACTGGTGCGGGGTCACAACCCAGGTGTCCTGGACTGATCCTTGGTACTACAGGAACGAAAATTATCAGGTAAGAAACTAATTTTCCTTTATTCTCTCTTATGTTCATTTTTATATTGTCTCATTTTTAGGTTCATTTTATTGGTGCTGTCTCTGTGTCTTCACTTCCATCTATCTAGAAGTGCATACACATGTATAAAAGGCCCTTTTCTGAGATGAATTTGGCTGACATTTGGTAGAGTCTCCTCCTGAGATGCCAGCACTCCAGCCAGATCAGTCCAGTAAGAGAACTGCTGATTGATGTACTGAGAGAGTCATCCATGATTTGGCAGGATGGGGGAACTGGAGCCTAAAACACAGGGAGATCTATAGTCAGTGGTTTGTCTGGCTAGGTTTAGACTTGGGCGGACAAACAGCAAAATTTGAATATCCCTCCACACAGACCACTCCTGAGATAGCTGGCTAATATTTTTATCCAGTGAAAAATGTTAGCCAGCTAACTCGGGGGAGGGGTAACTATAGACCAGTGAGCCAGACTTCAGTGCCTGGAAACATAGTGGAAACTATTCTCAAGATCAAAATCGTAGAGCATATAGAAAGACATGGATTAATGGAACACAGTCAACATGGATTTACCCAAGGGAAGTCTTGCCTAACAAATCTGCTTCATTTTTTTGAAGGGGTTAATAAACATGTGGATAAAGGTGAACCGGTAGATGTAGTATACTTGGATTTTCAGAAGGCATTTGACAAAGTCCCTCATGAGAGGCTTCTAAGAAAACTAAAAAGTCATGGTATAGGATGCGATGTCCTTTTGTCGATTACAAACTGTTTAAAAGACAGGAATCAGAGAGTAGGATTAAATGGTCAATTTTCTCAGTGGAAAAGGGTAAACAGTGGAGTGCCTCAGGAATCTACTTGGACCGGTGCTTTTCAATGTATATATAAATGATATGGAAAGGAATATGACAGGTGAGGTTATCAAATTTGCGGATGATACAAAATTATTCAGAGTAGTTAAATCACAAGCGGATTGTGATACATTACAGGAGGACCTTGCAAGACTGGAAGATTAGGCATCCAAATGGCAGATGAAATTTAATGTGGACAAGTGCAAGCTGTTGCATATAGGGAAAAATAACCCTTGCTGTAGTTACATGATGTTAGGTTCCATATTAGGAGCTACCACCCAGGAAAAAGATCTCGGCATCACAGTGGATAATACTTTAAAATCGTTGACTCTGTGTGCTGCAGCAGTCAAAAAAGCAAACAGAATGTTAGGAATTATTAGGAAGGGAATGGTTAATAAAACGGAAAATGTCATAATGCCACTATATCGCTCCATGGTGAAACCGCACCTTGAATTCTGTGTACAGTTCTGGTCGCCGCATCTCAAAAAATATATAGTTGTGATGGAGAAGGTACAGAGATGGGCAACCAAAATGATAAAGGGGATGGAACAGCTCCCCTATGAGGAAAGGCTGAAGAGGTTAGGGCTGTTCAGCTTGGAGAAGAGATGGCTGAGTGTGGATATGATAGAGGTCTTTAAGATCATGAGAGGTCTTGAACGAGTAGATGTGAATCGGTTATTTACACTTTCGAATAATAGAAGGACTAGGGGCATTCCATGAAGTTAGCAAGTAGCACATTTAAGACTAATTGAAGAAAATTCTTTTTCACTCAACGCACAATAAAACTCTGGAATTTGTTGCCAGAGGATGTGGTTAGTGTAGCTGGGTTCTAAAAAGGTTTGGATAAGTTCTTGGAGGAAAAGTCCATTAACTGCTATTATTTATTTATTTATTTTTAGATTTATTTTTTTTTTATACCGGTGTTCCTGTATGAAATACAGATCACATCGATTTACATTGAAACAGAACATAAATTTTTGCCTAGAGGCATTACATAGAACAAGGTTATGGAACTTGGAACAGGGTAAACTAGATCAAAATTAACATTGTGATGAAAACATATTGGCTAACAAGTCTCATTGAGCAGTAAAAACAAAAACATAAAAGCAAAACAGTAAATGTCACATGAGTCCTGCAGCATGAGATTGGATAAAGAGTCGAGAAGAAGTATAGAGCCTGGGGAATGCGATGGTGAGGAACTCTTACTGACTGTAGGGGAAAAAAGTGCTTATGGTCCTATAAAAGCTTGTTTAAAGAGCCAGGTTTTAAGTTTCTTTTTGAATGTGGAGTGGCAGATCTCTAGCCGGATATCTGGCGGGAGCGCGTTCCATTGACTGGGGCCAGCAGTAGATATGGCACGTTTCTGAAGCAAAGATTTTGTTGAGGGTACATGGAGTGTGCCTTTATATGCTCCTCTGATGGGTCTAACAGAAGAGTGAGGACGTAGTTGGGTGCTTAGGTGAAGTGGGGAGATATTGTGAATTGATTTATGAATTACTGTGTGCACTTTATAAAGAATCCTTTGCTTAATTGGAAGCCAATGGAGGAGTTTGAGAATGGGGGTGATGTGATCTCTTTTATTCGTATTTGTAAGGATTCTAGCTGCAGAATTTTGTAACATTTGGAGGGGTTTGATGGATGAGATTGGGAGGCCAAAGAGGAGCGAATTGCAATAGTCGATTTTTGATAGTATAATGGCTTGAAGAACCAACCGGAAATCATTGAAATGAAGAAGAGGTTTCAGCTTTCTCAGGACCTGTAGCTTGTAGAAACAGTCTTTAGTGGTGGTGCTTATAAATTTTTTAAGGTTAAGCTGATCATCTAGAATGACGCCTAGGTCTCGTACATGTGGTGAGTGATTTAATAAAGGAATGGTTGCAGTGAGTGGGTTAGCTGGGTTTAGCAATTTGTTGTTGATGTCCTGATTGATGATTAGGATCTCGGTTTTGTTGTTGTTAAGAATGAGGTTAAGGCTAGCAAGAAGATGATTGATCTGTTGCAAGCAATTGTTCCAATGAATCAGGGTTTTGTGTAGAGATTCTGTGATTGGGATGAGTATTTGGATGTCATCCGCGTAGAGGTAGTGGGTTAGATTTAGTTTAGAAAGTAGTCGACAGAGAGGTAAAAGGTAAATGTTGAAAAGGGTTGGGGAGAGTGAGGAACCTTGAGGGACCCCCTGGTTGGATGGGACCGGATGAGATTCTTTGTTGTTTATCTTTACCTTAAATTGTCTATTTGCCAGGAAGGACTTGAACCAGCTGAGAACTGTACCCGTAATGCCTATGTCTGCCAGACCTGTTAATAGAGATGAGTGGTTGACAGTGTCAAAGGCCGCAGAGAGATCTAAAAGTATCAAGAGATGTGGTTGTTTTTTGTCCATGTTAGCTAGAATAGTGTCGGTAAGAGAGATAAGTAGGGATTCCGTACTTAATGATTTACGAAAGCCGTATTGGGATGGTGCAAGAATATAGTTTTCTTCCAGATACTCGGATAGCTGTTTATTGACTATCTTTTCCATAAGTTTGGCAATCATTGGCAGATTGGCTATTGGGCGGAAGTTGGCTGGATCTGTGGTCGGTAGATTTGGTTTTTTTAGTAAAGGTTTGAGAATAGCTAGTTTAAGTTGGTCAGGAACTAGACCTTGGGAAAGAGAACAATTAATGATGTCTGCAATTGGCTTTGATATGGTGTTCCTTATTGCGATGATAGATATATATATATATAGATGATAAATCAAGTTTACTTAGGGGCGGATTTTCAGAGCCCTGCTCGCCTAAATCCGCCCAAAACCGGGCGGATTTAGGCGAGCAGGGCCCTGCGCGCCGGTAAGCCTATTTTACATAGGCCTACCGGCGCGCGCAGAGCCCCGGGACTCGCGTAAGTCCCGGGGTTTTCGGAGGGGGCGTGTCGGGGGCGGGCCCGAACCGCGCGGCGTTTTCGGGGCGTGTCGGGAGCGTTCCGGGGGCGTGGCTACGGCCCGGGGCGTGGCGGCCCGGGGGCGTGGCCGCGCCCTACTGACCCGCCCCCAGGTCGCGTCCCGGCGCGCAGGAGGCCTGCTGACGCGCGGGGATTTACGCCTCCCTCCGGGAGGCGTAAATCCCCCGACAAAGGTAAGGGGGGGGCTTAGACAGGGTCGGGTGGGTGGGTTAGGTAGGGGAAGGGAGGGGAAGGTGAGGGGAGGGCAAAAGGAAGTTCCCTCCGAGGCCGCTCCGATTTCAGAGCGGCCTCGGAGGGAACGGGGGTAGGCTGCGCGGCTCAGCGCGCGCCGGCTATACAAAATCGATAGCCTTGCACGCGCCGATCCAGGTTTTTAGCAGATATGCGCGGCTCCGCGCGTATCTACTAAAATCCAGCGTACTTTTGTTTGCGCCTGGAGCGCAAACAAAAGTAGGCCTATTCGCGGAGTATGAAAATCCGCCCCTTAGGGAATAGCCACTGCTATTAATTGCATCAGTAGTATGGGATCTTCTTAGTGTTTGGGTACTTGCCAGGTTCTTATGGCCTGGTTTGGCCACTGTTGGAAACAGGATGCTGGGCTTGATGGACCCTTGGTCTGACCCAGCATGGCAATTTATTATGTTCTTATGTTCTTTTGACTTGAACTGGTGTTACTAAATCACACAGGCAGGAAGATGGAAACTCAATTATATCCTATCTAGGTAATCCTTACAGTTCCACCCCTTCCCATATGGAGTCAGGTGACACATCCAGGGAATGTTAATCCCTTACCATCTGGTCTGGGGGATGACTTTTTGCTAAGGGTTCTCCAACAATTGGGCTTTATGTCACAACCGATTCTTTCCACGTTTATGGACAGCTAGATTTCAGCCAGAACTGTCACCCAATTTCACGAACCTCTTACTTTTTGCTGCATCTTCAAACCCATCCATTCTTACAGATGTTAAATTTAGGCATCGTTGTGAGATTAGAAATTTAACTTGTGTTTTAGAAAAATATTCATGTTTCTAACTGGTCCCTTTGAATGTCTGTGTGCCCATTTTATATGGCTAACTAATGCAGAAGCTTTTATTTTCTTTTTGATCCCAGTATGAAACACCAGATAAACACCTGTACCCTGATGGACAGTATGTGCCTAGGATCCTGTTTGTAGGTAAGTGATGAAGAAATACTACAGAGATTTGAGAACAAAAGTACTGAAGAGATGTGAGAACGAAATCTGTCACTTCTAGGTCACTGAAATCAGGAGACTGGATAGGGGATTGGCACAGGGATACAGAGCCTATCACCTCTAGATCACTGATTTCAGGGGATGGGATGGGTTCAAGAGATTGGCACAGGGATACAGAACCCGACATCTCTAGGTCAGGGGTGCTCAAACTGGTTCTTAGTGCTCCTCCCCCCCCCCCCCCAGCCAGTCAGGTTTCCAGGATATCTCTAATGAATATGCATGAGATTTGTATGTATGCACTACCTCTTATGTATGCAGATATTTCTCAGGCTGGGGATGGAGCCAAGGACTAGTTTGAGCACCCCTGCTCTAGGTCACTGATTTCAGTGAACTGGATGGGCTGAAGGGATTGGCACAGGAAGAAAGACTCTCACCTGTAGGTCACTGATTTCAGGAGACTGGATGGCTTAGGACAGTGGCATTCACTTTCAGTCCTCGAGGGCCACACACAGGTCAGGTTATCAGTATATCTATAATGAGTGCATACACTGAAAACAGTATGCATGCAAATCTCATGCATATTAATTAAGGATATCCTGAAAACCTGATGTGTTTGCAGCCAAGGACTGGGAGCAAAAACCACTGGTTTAAGGGATTGGCAGAGAGATACAGGGCCTGTCGCCCTGGGTCACTGGTTTTAGTTATGTCTCTAAGAAAACTGATTGATTGTGAATGAGCTCTGTCTGCTATTATTTAAAAATTACACCCATTATCCCCACAGACCCCTCCTTGACGGTGAGAGCAGATATTACTGGAAGATATTCCAACCGCCTGTATGCTTATGAGCCAGCTGATATCGCTCTGTGTAAGTATGATTGATACAGCCTCCACATTTTCCCTTTGACGAAGCAGCCCAATAGAGATCAAGAGAAAACACTAGAAAAGAGACCCAGGAACAAGAGCCACAGAGAAGAGGTGCACCCAAATCCAGATGAGCTGCTTTCCCTAGAGGATGGGGATGTTCCCAGCGTTGTTTTGACAGATACAGTGACACTGGATGCCACTGGGAGTACCACAATCCCAATACGCTCCTGCCAGCCTGATAGTTTTGGGGGGGTGCCTAGTGGGGCGGGAGGATTGGGGCTGGGGTTGTGAGTGAAAGAGTGGACATGAGGAGGGGTTCTAGAGGCCACATTTATTTGGTGAATTTGAAAGGTTGATAGGGGGGTGCTCCATGGGCCTATTGACCGGCATTATTTTTAAACTCTTTTGAGGGTGGGGGTGGGTTTGGGTGCTTTGCCCAACATTAGTTTGTTTTTTAGTGGGCTGGAGGATCAGACATGCAGGCACGCAAGGATTTTTTTGTTTGTTTATTTTACCGCAACAGGATATGTTTCCATGTACCTAGTCAAGGTTAAAGTTATCCATGTACATGATAACTGTAAACCTGGGTATATTCAAACATACGATGCAGTAAAGTGCGCTCAGGCTGAGCGCACTGTTAGCCCCCGTTTGGCCGTGTGTTTTCCACGCACTATTTTTACCCCTTATACAGTAAGGGGTAATAACGCGTGGAAAACGCGTGTCCAACCCCCCCCGAAATTATTAGTGCCCGCAACATGCAAATGCATGTTGATGGACTTATTAGTCATTCCCGCGTGATACAGAAAGTAAAATGTGCAGCAAAGCCGCACATTTTACTTTCAGAAATTAATGCCTGCCAAAGGCAGGAGTTAATTTTGGCCGGCACTGGGAAAGTGTACAGAAAAGCAGAAAAAACTGCTTTTCTGTACACCCTCCAACTTAATATCATACTGAGTCACGCGCCCAGGACACTGGCCTGTGCGCGTGTCGGGAGAGCGGTCGTTCGCTGGCTCTCCCACGACTTTTACTGTATCGGCCGGTTAGATTTGAAAGTTATCCCAGTACATTAATTTTATTTATTTATTTAAAAAGCATTTATTGCCCACGTATACCTGGGTATACCTGGATAACTTTAGGTGAGAATATTTAATGGAATGTTTATTCCTCTGAAATCCTTGACAATTTATTTGGCTAACTTTAGCTGGATAAGTTGTTCGTTTGCCTCTTTTCCGATATTGCCCTCTAAAATATTATTCCCGGTATATGTGGTCCTTGAAAACTCATGCATACTATCATCTATCATCTTTGGATATTTCTTATTTCGATCATATAGAAGGTATCAGCCTGTTTGCCGACATAGAGTGGTGAAAAAATGATTCTTAGGCTTGCAGTGTCAGTGTCCTGGAGAGCTTACAGACCACCTGTCAGCATGGCAGCTGTATCAGACCAGTAAAAAGAAGGATTATTTGCAGCCTGCGTTACAGATCCTCTTATATCATCAGTGCTCCACCCCAGACCCGCTAATCCTGTTTTCATGTCATTGTTTCTCTTCTGTTTCAGTGATCGCCAACATGAAGAAAGCTTTGAATGTGCTCAAGCCTGAACTGTAACCTGCAGCATCTCCTGTCATCCGTCCTCCAAGAAGAAGCCCTTGTGACTTTTCCTGCTGGAAAATCTGAATTTGGGAACCTTTGAAAATACCCAGAATCAGCTCAGCATTCAGAACTTAATATCTTGTCCCCAGTTCACTCTATCTTCACCTAAGTGACTCTCTTTTTTCTGTTTGGTCCCCTCAGTATTGCTGCAGATAGGGCCATTTCCTCTTTAGTTCTGAATTTTCAAAGCCATTTACACACATAAAATCTGATTTTCTGCTTGTAAATGGCTGCACTAAAATCGCCCAGGGCTTGGTTTGCATAAAAATGCGCAGGTAACCCGGTTTTGCAAGTACCTATACACAAATTGGCAAGAGGTGTTCCAGGGAGGCAGAGTTGGAACTTATCCGCATACTTTTTTGATTTTAAAAAGTATGTGCGTAAGTTAACCCACACAAGATAGGCCCCTGATAGAGCAGGTGTAACTTTGTGTGGGTGAATTTGTACATGGACTTGGGTACTTATATAAGAATTTTTAATGCAAACATATGCTCATAAGTTTACTTTGAAAATCCTCAGTAAAGTCTGCGTGTACAACATAATCGCAAATTTTGCTGCTATGGGAAAGTTATAAAATGTGCCCTCCATAAGTGTTTCCGCTGCTTCAGCCTGAGCTCTTACCTGTTTAGTCCCACAAATCATTGCTGTGTTCTTGGAGGTCAATGTTCACTGGGCTGGAGAGTCAAGGAAAGTTATCTGGATAAGTGTTCTGGATATGCTCAGATAAAGTTATCCGGATACTGAGCAGAATTTATCCTAATAAGTATTCCGATGCATGAATATGCTCAGATAACTATCTGGATAGGTAGTTTTCTGACCAGGCTTACTCAGCTACCTTTGTCTGGGCAGTGCTGAACATCTGTGTTGCCTGGACAAAGTGAAACTGCGCCCTGGAAATGCCCCCAGTGCAGTCTTGCCAGATAAACCCAGACAAAATTTTGCCAGGGAGCAGGGACAAATTTGCAGATCTTGGGTTTTGTCCGAGTAACAAGTTACTCAGATAAAATTTAGCCAAGAAGTGGGAGAAATTTTCAAACCTAGGTTACACAGGGACTTTATCATCAGAGGAAGCCATACCAGTACAGAACACTTACTGAGCTTCATCCATTGCAACTCTGCAGTAACTGAATGAGAAAGTGATGTATAATCAATAAACTCAAACAGATCTAAGTTTGGAGTCACAGGCCATAGACACACACACACAGGCATCACTTTAACGCACTATTTGTTAATAAGGGTACAATTATGCTGCCCTCACCCTTTTTTCTGCTCTCTACTTCCCCCAGTCATGGACCATATTGGCTATTTAATAAATTTCTTCTGAATTATTTCTAAAGTACTTCTTATGGTGTTTTATTTTACATTTTCTGGAGAGGAAGAAGCAGTCAAGCCTATGCTGGAAACATACAAGCTGCTGGAAATAGTGTTTTGACAATATAAATAAGGCTGATAAAAGACCAGGAATGCAGTAAAGACATGGTAGAAATTCACATTGCCAGTGATCGTGTTTAGCAGGCTGGTAATGCATCAACTGGAGGCAATACCAGTGTTTATGAGGAATATGAGATGATGCCTCACTACAAGCTTTATTCTCCTGTAGGTTTTTTTAAATTGAAAGCTGAGCACTGCTTGCAGTATAGAAGAAAATGAGATCACTGTTCAGAAATCTGGCAAGCAGGTGAGTTCTTTGGGTAAAGTTATACAGGTAACATTATCTGGATATTCAGCAGAACTTACCCCTTACATGCAGAACCTCTCCTGCCATTTTTCCAACCTGATTAATCCATGTAACTAGCTGGTGTCTGCCGAATATTTGCGCACGCTGGATAAAATTTAACCATGCCTCAGGAATGCCTTCTGCCCCTCGTTTTTATATGTGCATAAATTCGTGCATATAATGAGTTGCTGCACTAAATTCACCCACTCTTTGGGGGGGAGAATTTTAAGCCCCAACTATTTGTCCAGCTAACTCCCAAAGTTAGTTAGGCAAGTCTTTTGAATATCATGTTCAATAGATCTAAAGTCTGTTGTGCTGTGTTTCATGTTACATTTTCTTGGGAAGCAGTCAGTGGATCAGTAATGTATAGCCTTGAGCAGTATCACAGTTTAATGGAGAATACAAGAGGATGCCTCACTACAAAATTTATTCTCCTGCTTTTTTATTTTTTTTCTAAATGAAAATAGAATGCCAGTTGATGTATGGAATAAAATTCTACCTGCTTATTTTAACATAGAGACAGACCAACACATGTTTGATCTATAATAAGGTCCTCATTCAAGGCCTGATGAAGATGATTGTGGGTGGAAACTTAAGAAGCAATCTAAGAGCTAGTTCCAAAGGTTCATTTAGCCCTGCATCCTGTCTCCAAAGGCAACAATCAATGGGGCTGATGCAATATCCTGAGCGCACTCATAACGAGCAGTTAGACGCGGGTAAAATAGGCGCTAATCAGTCCTCTAATGCAATAAGGGGATTAGCGCCTGTCTAACGCGGAGTGAATGAGATAGCGCTCATCACATGCAAATGCATGTGAATGAGCCTATTATTACTAATTCACTCCCAATGCAAAAAGATAAATGTGTGTCTCAGATGCACATTTATCTCTCAGATATTAACGCCTGCCTGGAGCAGGCATTAATAGCTGAGCGTATTGAAAAGGAGTACAGAAAAGAGAAAAAACTGCTTTTCTGTACTTCTTTTTTAAAGTAAAAAAGAAAGAAAAGAAGGGGCTGAGAGCCTGGGCCGTACCTGAAGGGCAGCTCCTCATGCCTCTTCGGAGCAGTGGCTTTGGGACAGTGCATGCTTTCTGCAGCAGAGAAAGAGAGAGATATTGGCAACAAAAGCCGGAACCCGAGCGCGCTCTTGCCAGGGCGCCTCTGCCACTTAACATCTCACAAAGCAAAATAAAAACCCAGCAGTGTGGGGAAAGGGAAAGCGATGCACAATAACTCAACCCAGCCAACAATGATATTTTTTTATTTTTGCTTTCTGTGCGTTTCAGTATTGCAAGGAAGCAGGGCTTTATTTTCGCTGTGCGCTGCTTATGGATGGTGAAAAACATCCCTACTAAAATTAGACCGGCCATCTGCCAGTAATGAAAATGGCCGCCGATAAACTTGGGGACTGTTCCCTATACGTACCCGGATCAGTCCAGACTCCTGGGTTTTGCCCCCCTCTAGCAGATGGAGACACAGAAGTTTTCAAAACAAAACTCCGCCTTATTTATTTATTTAAGACTTTTATATACTGGTATTAGTGGGGGACATCATACCGGTTTACATTCGAACATTTAAGCTTGGAAAATACATATTAACAGGGAGTTGACAACTGGGAGGGGGATATATAGGTGGCCTTATATAGGATAATGCCACCTACAGTCCGGCAGTATTTCTCTGTCTCCAGCAGATGGTGGAGGTGCAAATTCTACAGTATGGTCAGGTTCCTTAGTTTTAAAATAGTTGTCTGGTAATAGTCTTAATTAGCTCGATGCGCTTTAAAAAAAAAAAAAAAAAAAGGAAGACATGGGTCAGCCTCCCAGGGGGTAGCCAGGTCCTGAGGGGACCATCCCCTCTGGTTGCAGAGGCAGCTGCAGCTAGGAGCTGAGAGCTCTATTAGCCTGTTCGTAGCAGTGCTGGGAGTGAAAATGGGGAGCCCAGCTCACCCCAGTTGTTCCTGGACCCTCAGAAGATGGGTAAATGTAATGTCATTCCACTTATTTGGTGGCTTGTTTAAAAAAAAAATTAAATTAAAAGTTCCTGCCTTTTCTCGCACTCTCCATTTTCCGCGCCCTCAAGTCGCAATTAATTTCGCCGTTTTTTTTTTTTAGTAAAATGGGGTGAATTCCTTTTTTTCTTTGCTTTAATCGTGCCGTGGAGGCCAGCGTGTGCGGCGTGGCGCGTGCTTGACTCTCCGAAGCTGGGTTGTATTCAATCTGCCTCCCGGGGGGAGAGGGATCCTTCTCAGCCCCCAGGAGGGTTGTAGTTCACGTTTTGACGGTCACTGGGGCTTTTGATGAGTTAGAGTCTCCATCTCTGGGCCTGTTCCCGCTGAGTGTGGGAACGGGCGCCATTTTGAATTCTGTCACGTCGGCAACGCGGTCAGCGGGAACAGGCCCAGAGATGGAGACTCTAACTCATCAAAAGCCCCAGTGACCGTCAAAACGTGAACTACAACACCTCAGTACAATTGACTCTAAGTGCATAATCGGGGCAGCTATATCTCATATGGCGCCCTTATAACTTTGCTTATTGAGACCTATAATTATAAATAAAGAAAAGCTTGCGCCATTATATGCTTTTATTAGCCTAGCTACTGGGCATTCAATATATGAGGTCTCTTTGAGCTTCCCATCGCCTACTTTTTTCAGGAATGATTTATTTATTGTCGATATCATTTATTTCCTGGTATTTGTGGATTCATTCATTTTTGTATGAATACCACTACAACATACAACCGAAAACACAATCCCTATGAATGGGCTCTTCAGACCGATGTCATCGGAAGACAATGCTTATCACGGCAATTCTCCAAATTATATACGGTGCCTGTCGGAAATTCCCCATGCACAGGAGTCCTTACTGTTACAAATAACAATCATACATGGTGGCAAACAGAAAATCTGACCATACCTACCCCATTTTGGACAGAGTCTACTTTGAATGCTACTTGGAAAGCAGCTGGTCAAAAAACGGTTTCATTCATAGCTCCTGATGGATACTACTTTGCATGTGAACGGCGAGCTTATGAACAATTACCTTCTAAATGGTATGGCACCTGTTTCCTCGCAACAATACGCCCTAGTTTCTTCCTGTTACCAGTCACAGCAGGTGAGACTTTAGGCGTGCCTGTCTATAGCCCCATGAAGCCAAGTAGACAACGAAGACAGCATAGAGTTTCCATTGGAGATTGGTCTGATCAAGAATGGCCACCTGAGCGTATTGTAGAATACTATGGGCCAGGTACTTGGGCAGAGGATGGCTCATTTGGATATCGAACTCCAGTCTATATGAATAACCGCATCATCCGACTACAAGCAGTTCTTGAGTTCCTTACTAATGATTCAGCATTGGCCCTTAATATTCTAGCTAAACAGAATACCAAGCTAATTACGGCTGTATACCAAAACCGATTAGCTCTGGACTATCTCCTCGCTCAGGAGGGTGGTGTGTGTGGGAAATTTAACCTCTCTAATTGTTGTTTACAAATTGATGATAAGAGCAAGGTTATTGAGGAAATTACAGATCGCATGGTGCGACTAGCTCATGTCCCTGTGCAGACTTGGTCCGGAGCTCTTGACTGGACAGCCTCACTGCCTTCCTGGCTCTCATCTATTCCTGGACTCAAGGAACTTTTATTTCCTTTATTGTTTTTCCTACTTTCTTGTGCTCTCCTTCCTTTGTGTTTCCCTCTCTTACTCAGGAGTCTGTCAACCATGATGGAGAAGATTGCTGATCGACGAGCCGCAGCCCAAATCATGATGCTGAACCAGTATGCCTCGATCTCATCATTCCCTTCCTATGATTCATCGGACTCAGAAGATGAATCCTCTGTATACTACGACACTAACCTTTAAAGGAACTAACATGTAAGGCCACCATGTCTGCTTGAGTCAAGTCCGGCTACAAAGGGGGGGGGTGCTCCACTAGGGACCCCTCGTCTCAAACCCGGTGAAGAAACCGACCACTCAGCAACATGTTAGGGCCATTCCAAGTGAATGTAATACTAATTACTGTTTGTCTTTTCAGCTACCTCACAGATGAGAGTGATACTTCCACCTTCTACAAGAGTTGAAGTATCAAAGGGGGGAATGAAGGAGTTCAATTTTATGGACGACCGAAGGATGAGAAAAACTGAAACCCTTTGATTAACACTGCCAGCAGTGACACGCATTGAAACGCACAGCCATCTTGAATGTACTAACATTTGAAACGCAATGGCATGCTTTACGCAATTACGTACTTACGCACTGACATTCGGTGAAACACCCCACCATTTTGTAATAATAATTTGTATTGTATTAATACGATTGCAGCTATAAAATGTCTAACCCGTCAATTAAATGACAAAACAATAAGTCTGATAATAAGCTACACCTACTTGAAAACCACGCTAGAAAATGCTTGTTCAGCAGTTTGTAGAACGCATGTGTACAAGATAAGAAATGTAGAATCTATAAGAACCAGCTCATGAGGGGGCGTGGCATGCAGTTGTACTAAGCCGTTGTCTTAGCTGCATCTTGCTGGCAATAAAAGTCTATCTTTACGGATCAGTTGTCTGGGCCTCCTTTCTGACTAAAAATTAGACGGTTACACCATCACCCAAGGGCTGAACAGAAGGAATGGATTCATGACTCACTACAAATATGCATAAACTGAACTGTTGTCTGATCATTCTGTCTATTCACACTTACCTCAGTTGTCAGTAGGCTAAACTACAATCCTAGTCACACTCTCTCCACACCGTTTCCTGCCTTTTCCCATGTCTTCTCACTGTTCTGTATATATTGTACACATCAACTGTACATCATTTCATGCATCTGATGGTGTGGACTGTGTCCTCGAAAGCTCATGCTTTAATAAACAGTTAGTCTAAATGATTCCACTCGACTCCTAGTGCTTTTTTATTCAGATGAAGAGTCATTACTTTTTTTCCCTGAAATAGAAGCTATTGATAGTGTACCAGAAGGGGAAAATTTGGGAGGCCTTTATAGTAGTGTGTTAGCCACCTTATCCAGTTCTTTGATGGGGGAGGCAGGACAAAATTAGGATGTGGCTGAAGAGCAGGCAGCACATTTAGAGAGCACATCTGATGCCCTTGGCATTGTTCCTCAGAGTCCACCCACTATATCAGCTCCAGTGGCAGCATCCTCTGCTAAGTATGTAGAGAAGGGATCAGAGTGGACTTGGAAGATCTGGAGACATTTCTAAATAAGGGAAGGCCCACGCTTTGCAAAATGCAAGCACATGGCAAAGACACAGGTCCTGGGAAACAAATGGGGCATTTAACTAACACTGGCATGCTTTATAAGCCACAGAAGCAGCAGCCCGTAGGACTAGTATCTGGGGAGTTTGGAAGTGGCAGAAAAGAGGAAAAGTGTTTCCCAATCTGATCCCATGCTCTCAACCCTTTCCATCATTCAGGTAAGAGGCAAGCAGACCCCTGCCAAAGATGAGAAGTGAAAAGCTACGATGGAAGAAATGGAACAGGTTTCAATAGGAATGCCCCAGGACAGGAGTGAAGCAGCAGTCAAAGTTAGAAAAAGGGGCAGTTCTGAAATAAATGCCCTTGATAGCCAGCCCCTGCAGCTAGTAGAGAATGAGGGCTTGAAAATAGAACTACAAGGATAAAAGTGAAGCAAGATGTTTTGAGGATCCTTCACTAGCACCTGAGGTCTTTCTACAAATGCTAATTTTCTCTCAGAGAGTAACTGCAGGGAAATGACCAACTTTTGCATTCATTCTGCCCTGTCATTCCAGACCATACTGCCAAGGATATACTGTTGCAGTCCATCACAGGGGATGACCACCTCAGGGACAACAGGACTAGTGCAAGACAGTTATCGTCACTGTCTTCTATTGCACTCAACCCTCCTGGATAGCTGTGCTTGCAAGATCTTTGTAGGATTGCTCCCAAGCTGTTCCTAACAAGGTCCCATAACAATGCAAGCATTCACTGACACTAATACAGCTGATGGCTGAACATCTATAAAATGCTCATCCACTGCTAGAAACATGAAGTGGTTCCATTGGGATGTGAACCCAAGACCTTCTATGTGTGAAACAGATGTGATAACCTCTACACCATGGAACCATTTCCTTGTCTGGTTGCTTCCGTACTACACTTTCAAACACCTATCCAGTTATTTTAGAATACTGTTTGAATAATTAATGGGATAATCGCCTCAGCCACCATTCACATTCTAACATTTTTTACTCTTGGCAAAAAATAGATCTTCCAAAAGCCATCCCATCTACCATGAAAAATTTGTTTTTCTAGAGTCACTGCTGAATTCTTTTTACCACACAAGGTGTTGGCCTAGGAGTTTACCTAAAGCTTCCTTATTTCGTCTCCAGTAACCATTCCCACAATTCTTCTGGGGAAGACAATATCTGCTATGAATTCGCATGAGATCAAGTAGCAAGCATAGAAGGAAGGGCCTGTAAATCTATCCCAAGCATATAGATTGTGGGTATCCTGAAAACCTGACAGGTGGGGTTTCCACTGCACATATATGGAACCCATTGGTCTTCAACTTGCTTTTTCGGTATCTAAGTTATCCTTGCACTCAGACTCATGCCTGTTTCTGCAGCAAGTTAAAAATGGCTCCACTGGGGATTGAACCCAGGCCCTTCTGCATGTAAAGCAGATGTGATACCCACTACACTATGGAACCAACTGACCACTTCTTTAAGTCTGTGAGCAACCGTCGAACAATTGATGCGTAACTAAAGGAAGACTAATTGAACAAGCATCTCAGCTAGAGAAGTGCATTCATTGAAAACAAAATATAAAAATGAAATCAGTGGAGCCAACTTGTTTCTTTTTTATTTATTTATTTTATTTATTAAAAATTCTTGTATACCATCCTTCATAATATACATCACAACGGTTTACATGTTACAAAATCATAAAATCAAACTGAAATATCTAAAAGGTACAGTAAAAAAATAAAATAAAATTGACAATCAATTATTAACAAATGAACATAAAACAAAGATAAAAATAATGTTTCTTTAAACCAATTAGTCCTTTTTTTCAAGATAGTCAATATAAGCCTGTTCGAAAAGCCATGCTTTTAGAGCTTTTTTAAAAGCTTTAAACTTTGACTCTAAACTCTTAGGGTCCAAAATGTGCTGAAGGGGACCCGTGAACTAAAGGAATCCTACTTGTTTCATTTCTGTCAAACAGAATGATTTCTATAAGCAATTATCGTAAAAAAAACCCATGGATATCATAGGCATAGCAACAGTTGCAAATGTATGGAGAAAGGTTCATACACTGTGGAGCGGGCAGGCTACAGAGAAGGGACGGATTGGCATTCTGTCAAGCAATGAGAGTTATGATGTATCGCAGCAGAGCATTTTCCTAGTCTCCTATAATGCCTCAGAGCGGGTTACAGTGATGCTGAACTCGAAGAATGAGCATGTCACAGCCTTGCTCTGCATTGTTTCTCTAGACATTGTCTGTGTGAAAGCATAGCCCTGAGCTCTCTCCGAGTTCTTGGTAAGGATTTTTGCTGTGGCAGCCCATTAACATAAGACAGGAAAACAAACCATGGAGGCAGCATGGCATCACAATATCTCTGCATCATTGTAGATTTGTGTTGCTTCGCTTGCTGTTCTGTTTATCCTTTTTCGTGATTGAAGCCTTAGCCACACTTCAGATTAGTTATTTATTCTCTGTATGACTGCCAGTGGGCACAGTGTGGGCAGTGGGAGCTAGGTAGTACTGGGCATAAGCGAGCAGTGAAGGCAGGCCAGAAAGTGCAGCATAACAGGCTGTATTGTGAAGCCTGTCTGTGATAGAGAAATAGTGCAGAGCAGACAGGATGACACTCACTGTTTGCCTGCAGAAGGCATAGTGTGTGCAGTGGGAACTAGGCAGTGGGCATTATAATACCACGGAAAAATGTTAAATCGTTGTTGTAATCTTAACATCCCCGGTGACATATATACAATGATGTGAGGGAGAGGGAAAGGCAGAGCAGATGAAGTAAATTTAAATGTGTCTAAAATTGCGCACTTTTGCACTGGCACCGGCAGGTAAAAGCCAAAAATGAGGCCCTGCCCTGAAACTGAAGAGGGATTTCTTCTGGACTACTACAATAGCAGGAGCCAGCTTTACGCTAAAGAAACTGGCATACGAGCTTGATGATGTGTCACTGCTGCAGAGTGCAGATAACAGTGAGTGTTTTTCTCTCCAATCTTCTGTGTTCAGCGAGAGAGAAAATGTTGCTGCAGAGGTTGCAGTGAAAGCCAAATTTTCCTCCACTGATTTACATGAAAAATCTTCAGAAGGATAGCCGTGCTAGTCTGGTGTAGCAGCCCCTCAACCTCAAAAGATACTCATCAGCCGCTGCAAATAGTACAAGGACACCAACCCAGGACCCAGACCTTGCCAGAAAAGGAGATGCCAACACTTTCCACATATTATCCCAGACAATGCCATCACTGGACACAACATCATCAGCAACATGCGGGACACATTCTCCTGCTTTTCTTCCAATCTAATATATGCCAACACCTGCCAGCAAAGTCCTGCTTCTGTCTACATAGGACAAACGGGACAATCTATAAGGACAAGGTAAAAGGATTTAAACCTGAGGTTAGAAATGACAACATTCAACCTTCCTTGACATTCTCTATCTGACCTTAAGGTTGCCATACCCCTACATGAAAACTTCAAAGGAGCACTCCAGCCTGAAACTGCTGAATTGGAACTCATTAAAAATCTAAATACCATCACCCAAGGGCTGAACAGAAGCAATGGATTCATGACTCACTACAAATATGCATAAACTGAACTGTTGTCTGATCATTCTGTCTATTCACACTTACCTCAGTTGTCAGTTGGCTAAACTACAATCCTATTCACACTCTCTCCACACCGTTTCCTGCCTTTTCCCATGTCTTCTCACTGTTCTGTATATATTGTACACATCAACTGTACATCATTTCATGCATCTGATGGTGTGGACTGTGTCCTCGAAAGCTCATGCTTCAATAAAACAGTTAGTCTAAATGATTCCACTCGACTCCTAGTGCTTTTTTATTCAGATGAAGAGTCATTACTTTTTTTCCCTGAAATAGAAGCTATTGATAGTGTACCAGAAGGGGAAAATTTGGGAGGCCTTTATAGTAGTGTGTTAGCCACCTTATCCAGTTCTTTGATGGGGGGGGGGGGGGGGGCAGGACAAAATTAGGATGTGGCTGAAGAGCAGGCAGCACAGTTAGAGAGCACATCTGATGCCCTTGGCATTGTTCCTCAGAGTCCACCCACTATATCAGCTCCAGTGGCAGCATCCTCTGCTAAGTATGTAGAGAAGGGATCAGAGTGGACTTGGAAGATCTGGAGACATTTCTAAATAAGGGAAGGCCCACGCTTTGCAAAATGCAAGCACATGGCAAAGACACTGGTCCTGGCAAACAAATGGGGCATTTAACTAACACTGGCATGCTTTATAAGCCACAGAAGCAGCAGCCCTTAGGACTAGCATCTGGGGAGTTTGGAAGTGGCAGAAAAGAGGAATCTGAGGGCATGGGTTGAGGGCATGGGATCACATTCCCAATCTGTGTCAGAAAAGAGGAAAAGTGTTTCTCAATCTGATACCATGCCCTCAACCCTTTCCATCATTCAGGGAAGAGGCAAGCAGCCCCCTGCCAAACATGAGAAGTAAAAAGCTACGATGGAAGAAATGGAACAGGTTTCAATAGCAATGCCCCAGGACAGGAGAGAAGCAGCAGTCAAAGTTAGAAAAAGGGGCAGTTCTGAAATAAATGCCCTTGATAGCCAGCCCCTGCAGCTGGTAGAGAATGAGGGCTTGAAAATAGAACTACATGGATAAAAGTGAAGCAAGATGTTTTGAGGATCCTCCACTAGCACCTGAGGTCTTTCTACAAATGCTAATTTTCTCTCAGAGAGTAACTGCAAGGAAACGACCAACTTTTGCATTCATTCTGCCCTGTCATTCCAGTCCATACTGCCAAGGATATACTGTTGCAGTCCATCACAGGGGATGACCACCTCAGGGACAACAGGACTAGTGCAAGACAGTTATTGTCACTGTCTTCTACTGCACTCAACCCTCCTGGATAGCTGTGCTTGCAAGATCTTTGTAGGATAGCTCCCAAGCTGTTCCTAACAAGGTCCCATAACAATGCAAGCATTCACTGACACCAATACAGCTGATGGCTGAACATCTATAAAATGCTCATCCACTGCTAGAAACATAAAGTGGCTCCATTGGGACTTGAACCCAAGACCTTCTGTGTGTGAAATAGATGTGACAACCTCTACACCATGGAACCATTTCCTTGACTTATCTCTTCCTTATTACCCTTTCAAACACCTATCCAGTTATTTTAGAATACTGTTTGAATAATTCATGGGATATTCGCCTCAGCCACCATTCACATTCTAACATTTTTTACTCTTGGCAAAAAATAGATCTTCCAAGAGCCATCCCATCTACCATGAAAAATTTGTTTTACTAGAGTCACTGCTGAATTATTTTTACCACACAAGATGTTGGCTTAGGAGTTTACCTAAAGCTTCCTTATTTCGTCTCCAGTAACCATTCCCACACTTCTTCTGGGGAAGACGATATCTGCTATGAATTCGCATGAGATCAAGTAGCAAACATAGAAGGAAGGGCCTGTAAATCTATCCCACGCATATAGATTGTGGGTATCCTGAAAACCTGTCAGGTGGGGTTTCCACTGCACATATATGGAACCCATTGGTCTTCAACTTGCTTTTTCGGTATCTAAGTTATCCTTGCACTCAGACTCATGCCCGTTTCTGCAGGAAGTTAAAAATGGCTCCACTGGGGATTGAAAACAGGCCCTTCTGCATGTAAAGCAGATGTGATACCCACTACACTATGGAACCAACTGACCACTTCTTTTAATCTGTGAACAACCATCAAACCCTTGATGCCCGACTAAAGGAGGACTAATTGAACAAGCATCTCAGCTAGAGAAGTGCATTCATTGAAAACAAAATATAAAAATGAAATCAGTAGAGCCAACTTGTTTCATTTTTATTTATTTATTTTATTTATTATAAATTCTTGTATGCCATCGTTCATAATATACATCACAACGGTTTACATGTTACAAAATCATAAAATCAAACTGAAATATCTAAAAGGTACAGTAAAATATGATAAAAAATAAAATTGTTAATCAATTATTAATAAATGAACATAAAACAAAGATAAAATAATGATTCTTTAAACCAATGAGTCCTTTTTTTCAAGATAGTCAATATTAGCCTGTTTGAAAAGCCATGCTTTTAGAGCTTTTTTAAAAGCTTTAAACTCTGACTCTAAACTCTTAGGGTCCAAAATGAACTGAAGGGGACCCGTGAACTAAAGGAATCCTACTTGTTTCATTTCTGTCAAACAGAATGATTTCTATAAGCAATTATAGTCCAAAGACCCATGGAAATCATAGGCACAGCAACAGTTGCAAATGTATGGAGAAAGGTTCATACACTGTGGAGCGGGCAGGCTGCAGAGAAGGGACGGATTGGCATACCGTCAAGCAATGAGAGTTATGATGTATCGCAGCGGAGCATTTTCCTAGTCTGGTATATTGAGAGAAGGTTTTTTTATTCAGATGATCTTCAGCCGGGCAGTAGCATAAGAGCGCAGAGTTCCACTGGCACCAGGAGCTGGAGCTGAGTGGATGAATCCCAGGACCGATGTCTTCACCCTGCTGCTAAGTTCTGAGAGAGAGAGACTGTAACACTGAGAGAGAGATGCTCGTTTCAGCAGACATTGCACTGCTGCTGAGGATCTGTAAGAGTGATAGAACGGGCTGAGAGAATGACAGTTGGAATTAGCAGAAAGAGAGAGAGAGAGACCTGTTTCAGCTGGGAAGTACAGCTGTGGGTTGACAGGAAAAGGTTACACAGGACCCTCATATCTGACTAGGAAGGAAGCAGCATTTCACTCTGCAGACAAACTGTTAAGTACCAGCAGTTACTGCTCCTTTCCTTTTTTCCTCTTTGCTGTTTGCAGTTTTCCAAGCCTTTTGAGTTAACTGTAAATCCTTTTCTTATATATTATAACATTCATTTATTAGCACTGTTTCTGTGAATGATTAGTGACAGGTAAGTTAGTGCTGGGTATCAGCAGGGTCCTGCACCAAGTCTCACACAGCTCTAACAGGTTTTTGTGTCAGCAGAGCTGGAGTAACCAACCAGCATCTGAATCAGTGAGGAGGTCTTCTGACCACAGATTGTGCTAATAAATAAACATTTGACTGCTATTTAGTGATTCCTCAGTTGTTATATTTATTGTTTTGTCTTTTCTGGGTCCCTTTTCTAAGGTCTAAGCACCTCCCAGAGGTGCTTAGACCTTAGAAAATGGTTTAGTCCACTCACTACCCCTAAACCTTAGAGGTTTAGGGGTAGTGAGTGGACTAAACCATTTGCTATGGCTCACTGGAGTAACTATAGAGGGCAGACAGTTCCCTGTGATCTGAGGGACTCCTCGTCTCTGAGAAATCACTGATTAGCACTGTGAAATCCCTGAATACCAACAAAATGTTTCTTCATTTATATTTATAAACTAATAGGTCCATGCTGAGAGCAGGAAGTTAGCTGGACTTACCCAGGTACGGGTTCCCGCTGGATAGACCCAAAGACAGTGGAGTAAGTTTATCTATCTCACTTCAGGGCTGCTACCCAGCTAAACATAAGCCCCACACCAGGTCATCTCTTTTTATCCAGGTAAGTTAGCCATTCATTGGCCCACAATTTTAACACTTTGCGGTTTGTCCAGCTAAATTCCAAACTCAGCCGGACAAATCCGCTGACCAAGGACCTTTAAAAGTATTACAGGGCACAAAGCGATGTTTGCAAAGTCTCCTTACCGGTTTTTTTTCTTCAAAGCGCATGCACTGCAATCAGACCAAACACACACGGGATGTCAAGGAGAAGTAAGGGAAAGGAAAAGGGGAAAGGGGAAGCATAAATAAGACAGAGAAAGGGGAGGAAAAGTAGAGAACAGCAAAGGCAGGTGGGCAGAGAGGAAGGAGGAGGGAGATATAGAGAAGGGAGCCATGGGCTAGGGGAGAGGAGGGAGAGCAGAGAGAGCATTGGAAGGAGGGTGGGAGGAGTTGATACAATAACAGGAAGGAGCAAAGGAGAAAAAGATGGAAGGGGGGAACAGGAGATAAGGCCTGGAGATTGATGGGAGAGGGAGGATGGAGATGCGGAGGGGGAGGCATGGGGTAGAAGAGAGGAGAGAGAGCAGAGGGAGCAGTGGAAAGAGGGATGGGAGTAGCTGCACCGGTGCTGAAGTTTGCAGGACGAGCGGAACCGGAAAGAGAAAGAAAGGAGATATGTGAGCATTTCCTGATGTCCTACTTTCCATCTGAGGTACAGGCATTGTTCTTGGTTATCACAAAGTTAATTGTGCCCATTTCTGTATACATAGTAAGGGGTAAGTTTTCAGAAGAGCTGCTAAGTGACCACAAGAGTTGATTCCGTTTACTGGATAAATTTTCAATCACAGCTTGGCGGCTGGAAATATTCCCAAATTTAGCTTAGCCGGTTCATCACTGAGAAGCCTCCTGAAGACTTACCCTGAGCAGCTCCAGAGGATCTAACCTCACTGAAGGGCCTGTCCCTTAATCTAAAAAAAATACCCACCTCTATCCTGACTCCCAATCGCTCGGTCATTTTTGATGCAGGCTTGTCTTCGTCTGTTAAAGAAAGGTTCAAACTTTAAATTGTGTAAGGCTGAATGCACATCACCATTATATACAGGGAGGACAATAATGAAAGCCATTTCTGGGGATAAAGTGCTCTTTTATCCACAGAAATAGGCTGTTTGATTACTGTCCATCCTCTACACAAGTAAAGGTAGGAGCATAAAACAAGGTATATTTCTGGTTTGGAGTTCGGACAGGGGGAAAACTATATGCTACCCAGCTAAACATAAGCCCCACACCCAGTCATCTCATTTTATCCAGGTAAGTTAGCCATTCATTGGCCCACAATTTTAACACTTTGCGGTTTGTCCAGCTAAATTCCGAACTCAGCCGGACAAATCCGCTGACCAAGGACCTTTAAAAGTATTATAGGGCACAAAGCGATGTTTGCAAAGTCTCCTTACCGGTTTTTTTTCTTCGAAGCACATGCACTGCAATCAGACCAATCACACACGGGATGTCAAGGAGAAGTAAGGGAAAGGAAAAGGGGAAAGGGGAAGCATAAACAAGACAGAGAAAGGGGAGGAAAAGTAGAGAACAGCAAAGGCAGGTGGGCAGAGAGAAAGGAGAAGGAAGATATAGAGAAGGGAGGCATGGGCTAGGGGAGAGGAGGGAGAGCAGAGAGAGCATTGGAAGGAGGGTGGGAGGAGTTGATACAATAACAGGAAGGAGCAAAGGAGAAAAAGATGGAAGGGGGAGAACAGGAGATAAGGCAGGGAGATTGATGGGAGAGGGTGGAGGGAAGATAGAGAGGGGGAGGCTTGGGGTAGGGGAGAGCAGAGGGAGCAGTGGAAAGAGGGGTGGGAGTAGTTGCACCGGTGCTGAAGTTTGCAGGATGAGCGGAACCGGAAAGAGAAAGAAAAGAGATATGTAAGCATTTCCTGATGTCCTACTTTCCATCTGAGCTACAGGCATTGATCTTGGTTATCACAAACAGGCCAATACAGTAAGGTGCGGTAGAAAGAGGTGCATTAGTGCCGGGCGCACCTGCGTTTGCCGCACGCACAGTTCGGATCACATATCGCTCGAGACTGTATTTAAATGGCAATCTTTGCGGGCCTTGAAGGCTTTATGCATAAGCAACACGAAATCAGACGAAAAAGAAGAGTCTGAAGACAAATCTGTCTGATCCCCCTCAGGGACCTCTGGATTGGCAGCACAGCTGGGTCTCGCAGGTCTGTCCCCCTTAGGGACTCTGCGTTGTGGTGACAATCGCGGTGGAGGCTCGTCCTCCCCCCGTGCCGCTGGCGCCTTGGGGCGTTCCCACGGGAACGGGTCGGCACCTGAAGAATGTAAGTCCCCAAATGCTCCGGTCACTGTTTGGACCCTCACCAGGTCCCTGCCCGTGGCCGCAGAGACTCCCTTGGCTCCGGAGAGGCAATCGGAACACAAATTGTCCCAGGACAGTTGCGCCCGCGTGGTGCCGCAGGCCCTACAAGCGGCCCGATGCGGCATGCTGCAGCAAAAAACAGCCCCGAAAATCGCTCGGAAGGTGGCGAAAATGGCGCGCAAGCACCCAAATGCGATCGGAAGGGAAGGAGAATGAAGCCCCGACAGAACACACACACACAAAAAAAATTTTAACTTTTTTTTTTTTTTAAATATACTCGCCCAATAGTCTCCGGGTCCTGGACCTACTGGGGGGAGTGAGCCGGGCTCCCCGGTATCACCCCCAGTCACGAATTCACGCTGGCAGGAGGGCAAAGCACCCCACACCTCAGCGGCCTCGGAAACCAGGGGGGATGATCCCCTCCGGACCTCACAACCCCCCGGGAGGCGGGAGACTGGACCTGCAGGCAAACCACTGCGCTCCTATACCTTATTCTAACTTTATCCTTCTTTTTACCCAGCTAACAATACTATCTAGAACTGAAAAACTAGGCCTCAGCACAGACTGTAGGTTTTGCACCTCCTCCACCTGCTAGGAGACAGAAGAAGACTGCCAGACTGTAGGTGGCACCAGCCTAGATAAGGCATAGGTTTGTTTGATAAACTTCTGTCTCCAACTGCTAGAGGGGGGGCAAAACCCAGGAGTCTGGACTGATCCGGGTACGTATAGGGAATTTAGCTTAGCCAGTTCAGCACTGAGGAGCCTCCTGAAAACTTAGCCTGAGCAGTTCCAGAGGATCTAACCTCACTGAAGGGCCTGTCCCTTAATCTAAAAAAAATACCCACCTCTACCCTGACTCCCAATCGCTCGGTCATTTTTGATGCAGGCTTGTCTTCGTCTGTTAAAGAAAGGTTCAGACTTTAAAATGTGCAAGGATGAATGCACATCACCATTATATACAGGGAGGACAATAATGAAAGCCATTTCTGGGGGTAAAGCGCTCTTTTATCCACAGAAATAGGCTGTTTGATTACTATCCATCCTCTACACAAGTAAAGGTAGGAGCATAGAACAAGGCATATTTCTGGTTTGGAGTTCGGACAGGGGGAAAACTACATGCAGAGTTTTCCTTTAACACCGTACCCTCACAAAAAGCAGGCAGGGGTATTTTTGAGGAGGCAATAAACAAAGCAAATCTAGATGTGTTCTTTTGCATTCCTTATCACCTCAGGTTAAAATTCAGATGGGATTAGCCAGCCCTTGCATACTTTGATTATTTAGGTCAAGGCTGGGAAACATCCAGACCCAGATGAGACCCACAGCTCAGTCCCAGGCAGCCACTGCCAGAGCCCCAAACCAGAGCTTCATGGAGGGAGCTTTTGCTCAGTGTCTCTGACTCCTCCCCCTCCCCCCCAAAATCAAATGTTCACGGCAGGAGCGAGCATGATCTGCTGCCACAGCTTGGGTTCATCTCCCAACCTTGTCCTTGAATGAAATATTCATAAGGACTGGAGAGTGGCACGAGAGCTCCTGCCTCATCCTTGGCTCCTTCCTGCAGCCTCCCACCCCAAGAAAAACTGGGAGAGGCAAGACTCGCTTTCAATTGCTTCCCCTCCCCCTTTATAATCCCACACAATGTTTGTTTTGGTTAAATAAAGGCCGCAGTTTATTATAACATGACCCGAGCCCCTAACACTTAATACACTATTCAACATATACACCCCCCCCCCCCCCTTTTATCCCCTTCTTAACAACTTGCTCCCCACCTCGACCCAGTGGTAGAGCTACACCCATAGAGTCCATTTCCTTACCCCGCCTCGCACCAGCGTGGGTAAGTACCCCGGCCTCTGAGCTTCGGCCTCCCTCTTGCTCATTGGCCACCTCATGTAGCAGCCCCACGCTACACGAGATACCCCCCCCCTCCCAAATGCCTTTTAACAAGACATAACAAAATCAACCATATTGGGCTGGGGTTACCCACCACTGTGACAATCAATAAAGACAACACACATTGAATAACATCCAATGATTCTACCATAAGGGAGGGAGGAGGGAAATTATTCCAGCCTGCTCCCTCAGCCCTCTCGCACCCAACTGAGGCGCCAAAGGGCTCTCTGCCCTAACTAACTATTACCCCAACCAATCCCAGCTCCTCAATTCAAAATACTTCCTTTTCATTGGCCCCTTAGCTTTACTTTCTCCCACTCCCCTTTCCCTCCTAACTTATAATGTAACCCTATCCTACCGCTCGCTAGCCCCCCCCCCCTTATTATCTGCTAAGCAATACAAGATTGCTTAGCCTTCACTTAAATGTTCACAGGGAAAACAGAGCAAGAGCTGTGCTGCTTCTGGCTCTGCCCCTGCCACACAGAATGAAATATTCATGGCAGGAATGAAGCTCACACATCACATCTCTTCCTTTACCTCCCTGGAATAAAACATTCTTAGCAGAAGTAAAGCAAACCCTGCTTCACTTGACACTCGGAGGTTAAACCCTTGCTCACTTGCTTGGACCTTGAAGATCCTAGCAAGCACTGCAGAGGCCTTGTCTGCTCCTGCACTTGTGCCTCTCTCCTGACAACCTCCCACCCACCAACTGGGTTTCCCAAGTACCCTACCACCTGCTCCTTCATGAGGGCTTTCTCAGGACATTGTGACTCCCTAAACCTGGGGTTTCACAGTATCCAGACAAATGAAGAAGGCACATCCAAAAAATACAAGAATCACTGAAAAACTCACTTACCTAGGATCCACAGTGCTAATAAACAGAGCTTGTTATGAAGACTGTATTACAAGCAGGGGAAGAAGAAAAGGAATTTCACAGTAACTCCAACTGGTTTTTAAGTGAATGTTTTTGCAGAGCTGAATGCTGCACCTGTCTCAGTCAGCTATGAGGGTGCTGATAGGATCAGCTCAGACTATACAACTGGCTGGTCTTCTTTAGCTTTACAAACTCTCCCTGTCTGTCCCTATTAACCCACAGCTCTCTCTCTCCCTCAGGGACCCTCTAATGGTAATAAAAGGGAATTTTACATGGGAGGGAAATAATATTAACCCCTAAAACTGTTTTGCTAAAAGGAGAAGTAAGGGAAAGGAAAAGGGGAAGCATAAACAAGACAGAGAAAGGGAAGGAAACGCAAAGAACAGCAAAGGCAGGTGGGCAGAGAGGAAAGAGAAGGAAGATATAGAGCGTTCACCCAGCAAGATAGGAACCAATCTCTTGAAGAGACAGCGTAGTCCAGGCAGAAGGTCTGTGGCAGATAGTGAAGAGACGAAGTGATGGTCACAGGAACATGGAGACGTTGGAGGCATGAAGACCCAAGAGACGCTGGAGGCATGAAGATACAGGAGACACTGGAGGGACTATGACACAGGAGACACTGGAGGCATGAAGACACAGGAAACGCTGGAGGCATGAAGACCCAAGAGACGCTGGAGGCATGAAGACACAGGAGACGCTGGAGGCATGAAGACCCAAGAGACGCTGGAGGCATGAAGACACAGGAGACGCTGGAGGGACGATGACACAGGAGACACTGGAGGCACGACACCAAAGCACAGGGATCACAGCCTAGGAGCAACAGAGGACGTCTGTTGCAAAGAGCAAGAAAGAAAGGAGTTGCCTGGTTTCAAACCTCTACTATGGTGATGTCATAATCAGACATCATAATCCCGAGCTGGCTTAGCTCCCCAGCTGCAGCCCTTAAAGGGACCTAACACTTTGCTCTCTGGCTATAGTTTTCCCCCTGTCCGAACTCCAAACCAGAAATATGCCTTGTTATATGCTCCTACCTTTACTTGTGTAGAGGATGGACAGTAATCAAACAGCCTATTTCTGTGGATAAAAGAGCGCTTTACCCCCAGAAATGGCTTTCATTATTGTCCTCCCTGTGTATAATGGTGATGTGCATTCAGCCTTGCACATTTTAAAGTCTGAAACTTTCTTTAACAGACGAAGACAAGCCTGCATCAAAAATGACCGAGCGATTGGGAGTCAGGATAGAGTTGGGTATTTTTTTAGATTAAGGGTTTGGCCCTTCAGTGGGTTAGATCTTCTGGAGGCTACTCAGTGCTGAACCGGCTAAGCTAAATTTGAGAACATTTCCATGCTGGTAATCAGTTTGCCTTCCTTCCATTTTTCTTAATGCATGGAATACACCTGGTCTGTGCTTCTGAGATGCTACTTTTAAACAAGGCCCACGCCTGTTTTTTCTAACTACTTTTCTCATTTTCTCAAAGTTTCCCTTTTGAAAGTTTAGTGCTAGAGCCATAGATTTACATACTGTTCCCCTTTCAGTCATTAATTTAAATTTGATCATATTATGATCACTATTGCCAAGCAGCCCCACCACTGTTACCTCTCTCACCAAATCCTGAGAGGAGAGGATCACCTTGCTGGTGGCTGAAAGGAATCAGTAAGTTTTTGCTTGGGACATTGTCTTTTTTTAAAAGTATTGGGGCAAAGTTAACTATTTGGGAATATTATTTAGTGTGTTTGTGCCTTTAATAGTCAGAAAGGCAGTGAATAAACAAGTTAGACTATATTTTTAAATAGTCAGTCAATAAGGTAGCAGTATGTAGTGTGTTTATTTTTAAAAGTCTGCAGAACTGAATGTTCTCCAGACTTTTAAAGAACTGAGTGTTAGTATTAAATACAAACTGAGTGTTTGTATTGAAAAAAAAAAAAACCACAAAAAAAACCAACCAACCCAAAAAGTATCCAGAAGCTAGAAATAAGCTAGGAGCAGTATATATCTAAGTAGAAAAGTTGAATAGTTCAGCTCAGTTACTCACCTTGGAAAGGTGTTGAGGTAGTGTGATTGGGTTTGAATAGGGACCAACATTTGTTAATCAAGAGAGCAGAGAGTCACTCAGGCTGACTAACTGAAGTTAAGACTGTTTGTATTTCCCAACCCTCCCACCCACCCCCCTAGGTCATCCCTTAATTTATAGGCAAGTGCCAGTTTCACAAAAAAAAAACCAAAAAACCCAACAAAACCTTTATTGAGAATTCAATCAGAGCCCAGTAGGCCACTACCAGACACATAGTGAATTCACTAATACATTTAAAGGACATTAGACACATTCCTACTCCCATAGCAACCTAAAACTTAACTAGGAACTGATCAAAATTGAGATGAAGACAGCAGTCCAGCACAAGAGGGGGCTTCCCAGTCTTTTGCATCGAATGTCACATGTATGATTTTTTACCCACCGGTGAGAAGTTGTACATGTGCATGCGATGCAAAGAGCTCCTGGCTCTCAGAGAACGAGTCCGATCTTTGGAGGCTAGAGTGGCAGACCTGGAGGAGCTGAGGCAGACAGAGAGGTATATAGATGAGACCTTCAGGGACATAGTAGTCAAGTCCCAACTTCAGACTGGCAGCCCTAGTGCTGCCTTGGAGGAAGAAGGTCTCATGATGGGAGAGCACCAACCAGGTGCAGCAGGAAAGGATCCTGTAGCAAGGACCTGCTCTCCAGGTGATGCATTGTCCTTTCTCACTGAGGATATCTCCCCAAGGCATACTGCCCAGGAGGGAAGGGTTAGGTCGGCCGTCATAGTTGGTGATTCAATTATTAGGAATGTAGATAGCTGGGTGGCTGGTGGGCATGAGTATCGCCTGGTAGCATGCCTACCTGGTGCGAAGGTGGTGGACCTCAAGCGTCACCTAGATAGGATTTTAGACAGTGCTGGGGAGGAGCCGACTGTCGTTGTACATGTGGGCATCAACGACATAGGAAAATGTGGGAGGGAGGTTCTGGAAGCCAAATTTAGGCTCTTAGGTAGAAAGCTTAAATCCAGAACCTCCAGGGTAGCATTCTCTGAAATGCTCCCTGTTCCACACACAGGTCACCAGAGGCATGCAGAGCTCCGGAGTCTCAATGCGTGGATGAGACGATGGTGCAAGGAAGAGGGATTCAGTTTTGTTAGGAACTGGGGAACCTTTTGGGGAAGGGGGAGTCTCTTTCGAAGGGATGGGCTCCACCTTAACCAGGGTGGAACCAGACTGCTGGTGCTAACCTTTAAAAAGGAGATAGAGCAGCTTTTAAACTAGAACAAAGGGGAAAGCCGACAGTCGCTCAGCAGCACATGGTTCGGAGAGAGGTATCTTTAAAGGATACTAATGATGCATTAGAATTAGGGCATCCCAACAGTGAGGTTCCAATAATTAGAAAAGTGGTCCAAGTGCCTGTAACTAAAAACTCTCCTGAGCTAAAAATTTCTAACTTATCCCTATCAATTAAAAAGCAGAATGAAAATACAAACAAAAAACAAACTTTGAAATGTTTGTATGCTAATGCAAGAAGTCTAAGAAGTAAGATGGCGAATTAGAATGTATAGGAGTGAATGATGACAGACTTAACTGGCATCTCAGAGACATGGTGGAAAGAGGATAACCAATGGGACAGTGCTATACCGGGGTACAAATTATAGCGCAATGACAGAGAGGAGCACTCGGGAGGAGGTGTGGCGCTTTATGTCTGGGATGGCATAGAGTCCAACAGGATAAACATCCTGCATAAGACTAAATACAAAATTGAATCTTTATGGGTAGAAATCCCTTGTGTGTCGGGGAATACTATAGTGATAGGGGTATACTACCGTCCACCTGGTCAATATGGTGCGACGGACAGTGAAATGCTAAGAGAAATTAAGGAAGCTAACCAAATTGGTAGTGCAATAATAATGGGAGACTTCAATTACCCCAATATTGACTGGGTAAATGTATCATCAGGTCACGCTAGAGAGATAACGTTCCTGGATGGAATAAATGATAGCTTTATGGAGCAATTGGTTCAGGAACCGACGAGAGAGGGAACAATTTTAGATCTAATTCTCAGTGGAACACAGGACTTGGTGAGAGAGGTAATGGTGGTGGAGCCGCTTGGCAATAGTGATCATAATATGATCAAATTTGATTTAATGACTGGAAGAGGAACAGAGTACAAATCCTAGACTCTCATGCTAAACTTTCAAAAGGGAAACTTTGATAAAATGAGAAAAATTGTTAGAAAAAAACTGAAAGGAGAACTACAAAAGTAAAAAAATGTCCAAGAGGCGTGGTTATTGTTAAAAAATACCATTCTAGAAGCACAGTGCAGATGTATTCCACACATTAAGAAAGGTGGAAAGAAGGCAAAACGATTACCGGCGTGGTTAAAAGGGGAGGTGAAAGAAGGTATTTTAGCCAAAAGATCTTCATTCAAAAATTGGAAGAAGCATCCAACAGAAGAAAATAGGATAAAGCATAAATGTTGGCAAGTTAAATTATTTTATTTATTTATTTATTTATTTTAATTTTTATATACCGAAGTTCTTGTAGGGACTACAAATCACTCCGGTTTACATAAACGAATAACTGCTCAACAGTGAGCGGAGCTTTACATGGAACAGTAGAACATAGTAACAGTATAACTGTTTGACAATTTAACATAGTACTAAATAAAGAAATAATAGTTTAACTGGAACATAAATAAAGAGTATAATATTTTAAATATGAAGAAGTAAAACTATTTAACGTAGTAATAAATAAAAAATATAAGCAAAGCCAAATAAATATAAGAAAAAACGTGAATTTTGAGCTCCAAGATAATTGTCCCAAGATAAATGTAATACATTGATAAGACAGGCTAAGAGAGAATTTGAAAAGAAGTTGGCTGTAGAGGCAAAAACTCACAGTAAAACCTTTTTTAAATATAACCGAAGCAGAAAGCCTGTGAGGGAGTCAATTCTTTTTACCACACAAGGTGTTGGCTTAGGAGTTTACTTAAAGCTTTCTTATTTCGTCTCCAGTAACCATTCCCACACTTCTTCTAGGGAAGACGATATCTGCTATGAATTCGCATGAGCTCAAGTAGCAAGCATAGAAGGAAGGACCTGTAAATCTATCCCTTGCATTGTGGGTATCCTGAAAACCTGACAGGTTTTCAGGATACCCACAATGCAGGATACCCACAATGTGCAGGATACTGCACAATGTGCAGTGGCATCCCCACCTGACAGGTGGGGATGCCACTGCACATATATGGAACCCATTGGTCTTCAACTTGCTTTTTCGGTATCTAAGTTATCCTTGCACTCAGACTCATGCCTGTTTCTGCAGCAAGTTAAAAATGGCTCCACTGGGGATTGAACCCAGGCCCTTCTGCGTGTAAAGCAGATGTGATACCCACTACACTATGGAACCAACTGATCCCTTTTATTAATCTGTGAGCAACTGTCGAACCCTTGATGCCCGCCTAAAGGAGGACTAATTGAACAAGCATCTCAGCTAGAGAAGTGCATGCATTGAAAACAAAATATAAAAATGAAATCAGTGGAGCCAACTTGTTTTCTTTTTTATTTATTTATTTTATTTATTAAAATTCTTGTATACCATCGTTCATAATATACATCACAACGGTTTACATGTTACAAAATCATAAAATCAAACTGAAATATCTAAAAGGTACAGTAAAATATGATTAAAAATAAAATTGTTAATCAATTATTAATAAAGAACATAAAACAAAGATAAAAATAATGTTTCTTTAAACCAATGAGTCCTTTTTTTTCAAGATAGTCAATATAAGCCTGTTCGAAAAGCCATGATTTTAGAGCTTTCAAAAGCTTTAAACTCTGACTCAAGACTCTAAGGGTCCAGAATGAGCTGAAGGGGACCCGTGAACTAAAGGAATCCTAATTGTTTCATTTCTGTCAAACAGAATGATTTCTATAAGCAATTATAGTCAAAAGACCCATGGAAATCATAGGCATAGCAACAGTTGCAAATGTATGGAGAAAGGTTCATACCCTGTGGAGCGGGCAGGCTACAGAGAAGGGACGGATTGGCATACAGTCAAGCAATGAGAGTTATGATGTATCGCAGCGGAGCATTTTCCTAGTCTCCTATAATGCCGCAGAGCGGGTTACAGTGATGCTGAGCTCGAAGAATGAGCATTGTCACAGCCTTGCTCTGCATTGTTTCTCTAGGACATTGTCTGTGTGAAAGCATAGCCCTGAGCTCTCTCCGAGTTCTTGGTAAGGATTTTTGCTTGTGGCAGCCCATTAACACAAGACAGGAAAGCAAAACCATGGACGGCAGCATGGCATCACAATATCTCTGCATCATTGTAGATTTGAGTTGCTTCGCTTGCTGTTCTGTTTATCCTTTTTTTGTGATTAAAGCCCTTAGCTACACTTCAGATTAGTTATTTATTCTCTGTATGACTGCCAGTGGGCACAGTGTGGGCAGTGGGAGCTAGGTAGTACTGGGGATAAGCGAGCAGTGAAGGCAGGCCAGAAAGTGCAGCACAACAGGCTGTACTGTGAAGCAAGATCTTTGTAGGATCGCTCCCAAACCGTTCCTAACAAGGTCCCATAACAATGCAAGCATTCACTGACACCAATATAGCTGATGGCTGAACATCTATAAAATGCTCATCTACTGCTAGAAACATAAAGTGGCTCCATTGGGACTTGAATCCAAGACCTTCTGTGTGTGAAACAGATGTGATAACCTCTACACCATGGAACCATTTCCTTGACTGATCTCTTCCTTATTACACTTTCAAACACCTATCCAGTTATTTTAGAATACTGTTTGAATTATTCATGGGATAATAGCCTCAGCCACCA